>NW_025779003.1:0-62787 GCF_021130785.1 Homalodisca vitripennis | reverse complement strand
ACCTTTATTACCAGAGACGTGATAAGACATTGTCACCTTTTTGTTATTGGGAGAGAATCTAGACTGATTCCAGATATACTCCGGGTATATTGTTTGATATTCCTTTACAGATTACAGTAGCAGCTGCGTCTTATTACCTCTTTATTACCAGTGACGTGATATGAGTTTATCTTTTATGTTATTGGGAAGAGAATCTAGACTGATTCCAGATATACTCCCGGGATATAATGTTTGATATTACCCTTACAGATTACACGGGCAACTGCGTCTTATTACCACTGGTAATCTGTTTTTTTTTTTCCTGTCTATATGGATAAGCCATATCACAGATATGAAGGGAACAACCCAAATATTAAGTAAATTATGTACTTATGCATTCACAAATTAAATTTTTTTTTTTTTTTAATTTTCAATAATGTAAGTTTTTAAACCACCAGTTGTTTAAACAGTAGATTCCTAATGCATTAAAAGTTTAAATTCATATCGCTGGCGTAATCTGCAATAACATTAGAATAAAGTATCTTTCCCTCTTTACATCTGCATTACAATACTGCAGTCAACAAGCACTGTAGGCCTAGTTCTTAATAGTAGCAGTAGCGTTTCAAAGAAGCTTTTTCCCGATAAAAAGAATATATACGTACATAAAGTTTTCTTCGGTCCAAAAAAGCCTGTACTAACATTTAAAAAATCATCCGGACTAAAGTAATTCCAGGCGCTATATTAGAGTTTATTACGCGAAAAGGAAGTTATTTTGAAACACGGTCTACTTCGGGTCAAAATTGCCCTACGTTTCTCTGATTTGAATCTATCTCCAATAACGTAGAAGCACTAGTTTGCCTCCCAAGCAAGAAAATCAAAATTTTTATTTTCATTGTAAAGAATCTCCTTCGGTCCTTAAAGCATCCTACATTCCGTACATTATAACTTAGTTATAAGTTTTAAAGGTAATTTGGGTTACTAGTAGTTTGTCTGGTACTTTAAATTAAAATTAATCCAAAATTGAATAATTTGATTTACAATTTATCCGCGCACATTTATACTAAACAATGAATATAACAAAGTAAATATAGCATAAATTACTTTTTATTAGTTTGTATAACTTCAATACAACATTTTGAAAAAATATTAGAAACGTACTCCCTAAAATATTTCAATATATATATATAACGGGAGTACGTAGAACTATTGACGCCTATACAATTGTTACTGTGCTCAATCACAGAATCCACTTTGGACACTAACACGCATGATACTTTTTATAAGATTCACCACTCCCGTCGTGTGAACACATTCAATTTTACACGCTGTTCACCATTGTATTCAATGTTCATCAAAGTAATACATCTGTAGTCAGGTTTTATGTATCGACAATTACTAAAGTCATCATGAAGTACATTTAAGAGGGGATATTTTATTCTCCTTTTTAGATCCTAAAAATATATGTTTAATAAATAATCACCTGATCGGTTTACTGCCAAATGTTATAATGAAGTTATATTAATAAACAAATAATACTACTGTTCTCAGTACATTAATCGGAGAGCTAGTTAAAATTACACTGTTCCGTGAATACATTTTCAAAATATCAATAAGGCACCAGATTTTTCGTCTCTTCTATAATAGGAGTCTATTTTGGAGTAAATATTGGTCGAATTTTTGTCTCAACAACATAGCATACATTCATATATCTATATAGGGTGAAGATTTCAAATAAAAAATTTATAATGTCTTTTAAAATTAATATTTCTATGTAATAGATTTAACAACAATACAGAACTCTAGTAAACCAAGGTATTTATCCATCCAGAAAGGGGAAAATCGGGTGAGTTTTCGTCTGCACAAATAAAATATTAGACTATTTTTTTTTTTTCTTCTAAACCATTGTTTGTGTCTAGAAGATTCCATTCCTGTTACGTCAAGAGGTTTGGAGTGTGCATCGAAATGAGTTTTTTCTCAAAAGCAAATGACGCCTCTGAATATTTGGAGAAGAAGATTTATTGTATCTTAGGTTTCCCAATGACTCTTCCAGTCCACGAAATGCATGAAATGGCTTACTCTGTACAAACGCAAAGTAAAACTAGTAATGATATTTCTCATAATCTCATACTACTACCAACTAAACATACGGTTAATAATGTCTACCTTTAACATCAAACATTACTGTTATAAAGAATAAGGAGATGAACTATAATATTGGCAAATAGTGATTGCGGATGGGATTCAGGTAGTTTTACAGCAACAAACACGCAGACCCCACAGACAAGTGTGTGGGTGATTCAGACCAGCCGACAATATTAATTACACATCCCCAATCAAACGCTTATTTTTGTGGTTTGTAATTTTGTCATAAAGTGATCGATATATATGGACTGATCAGTACATCATGAGAAAGAAATTATGATAAACAACGTACAATACAATGAAATTATCTGAGTTTTTTCTTAGTTATGAGTTTAAGACGTAACATAACCCGGGACGGAAAGCAGCATATGTCGTGCTGGCACCAACCCTCTGCGCTCGTGGGTGTGGGGGTGCGTACTTGTGAGGCGTCCTAACAACTCCTTCAGCTGCTATCTCTATTTGCTAATGCTATAACTTTAGTAATCACATAAAATTATTTTTTATCTAGAACAACTTTATATATTACACTATTTAAATTCACCTTAAGCTATGAAAATATTGCGTAAAACTTGATGTAAATAAATAATTTATGTCGAGCCTTGCTGGTTTTGTATTCATAAGTGATGTTAACATTAAATACTTCACGATAAACAGAAGAAAATAAAGTAATCAAATATATTTCTACTTTTGTGTTTGCTCAGAAAATTTCCATCCAGTTAAGTTCAATAAAGGGCCCTTCATGGAAGAGTAAATAGCCACTTCCTCCTTCGTTTTTATTTACGTATTCTTAGCTCTCGTTTTGTCCTTTTTTGATCTTGTCAGTAAAATGTTAATCAGCTTTTTACTTATTACAACTAAACTCCTTAAAAGAGAACTTTAACCCTAATTAAAAGGAATGCAACATTTTTTAAGGGCTTAATTCAAGTAATTCATTGAGGCGGTAATGACGATGTCATGAAAGTTGTACTCTAATAGGTTTAAAAGTAAAGTTGTATGGATGATAAAATAACATCGCCTACAAAACTGTATTTCTTAAACAAATTAGCATGTTTTTGTGCTAAAAAAACTATATTAAATCTATTCGGTAAAATATTTAAACATTCTTCCATGTTTTTTCGTGAGTTTTCGCCAAATTAAATGTAATGAAAGGTATTTCTGATGAATTGTTTATTTTTAACACATTATTTATATTGTTTTGAAGAAAAAAATATTACATTTTTCAACTTAATTTTGAAAAAAATACACTTTTAACAAATTTTATTCTAGTCACATCGAAGAGCTTCTACTAACTAAGATCTAGTTTGTTACTTAGTATTGAAATTTACAAATCATTAATAATGTGTTTTACAATAATTACCTACAGTTACTTAATGATATCTAAAATAAAAACTAGTTAACAACAGTTATATTCAGTAAGATTGAATAATTAATATTATTATTCATTGACTAATGGTTAACTAGTTGTACCTCGGAAAAAATTGATTTCTTTTATTTAGTAGTTATCCCTAAAATTCCTACTTAAAACATTGATGAGTTCTGAACATTATTATATAGATCTTTAACACTGTATTACAATTAAATAACTTTAAATTTAATATTTATACCTACAAATGTCGTTTGTTTGATGTTAATTTTCATTACAGCCTCTACATACCATTATATAACCCTTTGAAGCACAGTGGCATCATAGTGAAACCACCTATGTTTTTTATTTCTATTCCTTTCCCGCATAGTGGTGCATATACGAAACCACCTTCCAGAAGTGATTTAGGACGCATTCTAGCGGCAAATTACGTAACCGCTCCACTAGATTCGCCCAAATCCCGGCAGGAGCGTTGTTTGCCACGACTGGGTGAAAGAAGAGTCCATGCCTTGACTGAGTGTGACATATTTGTATTTTCTTTTGTGCTTTGATCACTTTTGGTAAGTACAAACATATATTTTCAGTATAAATGTACTTAAATATACATATAAACTATAATAATTAGATTTGAGATGCCAGGCGAATAAATATTAGGCGTTTATTGTGGTGGTTTCACCACATGACCACCATGCATTTGGGGTCGGCCGTCGTTTATACTACGTACCAGTTGCTAAACCTGTTTTATATTGTTATTTTTACTATATAAAACTACTTTATTACATTTTTTACAACTGCTTATTGATTTCAGGGGTACTATAACCATGGAGAACAAATCCATAGAGGCTTGGCTGGCGGAAACTGAAGACATCCCATCTGACCCTGAATCAGAGGACGACGAAGATCAAGTATACCCGATGTTGCTGAAGGAATATACACAGTTGCAGAAAATGGAATCTTAGAGGTAGATTATTTGGACCTAGCCCAAACAGCTGAAGGTAATGAAATCCCGATTTTAATTATTAATGAAAATGACTTTCAAGATAATCATAGTGCAGAGGGGGTAGAGCCTGGCATTCCCGAAGGTAAGCAGTCTTGGACGTTCAAAATCAGCCTATGGACGTTCAATTTGATGAGGACTCTGAGCCTTTGGCTAACAGACTTTACAAAGATAGTGTTACGTGGTATCAAAAGTACTACTCACCCAATAAGTCGTATGATTTCAATGAACGCACAGGTCCCCTAATTGACGCTTCAACCCCAGTTGATGTGTTTTCAGCTCTTTTTCCCCGACGATCTAGTTGACAAACTTGTGTTTGAAACCAATGTTTACGCTACCCAAATAGGTGGGGGCGTTATCAGATTTCCAACAACAAGGAAAGAAAATGTAAAGTGTTTCTAGGCCTAAATATCCTAATGGGAATAAAAAAACTTCCCTCCTACCGTGATTACTGGTCTTCAGAGGCAGATTTGAGAGATGACTACATATCTTCATACATGTCTGTGAACAGATTTGGCTGGCTTTTAACAAATTTACATATAAACAATAATAATGACATGCCCGAACGAGATTCTCCTAATTATGACAAACTATATAAGATCAGGCCTCTCCTAAACAAGCTTCAAGAAACCTAACAAAGCATGCTATGCTCCATCTCGATTTCAATCAATTGATGAGAGCAATGATTCCATTCAAAGGTCGGAGTGGAATCAAGCAATATATGCCAGATAAGCCAACCAAACGTGGGTACAAAGTTTGGGTGAGGGCTGATGAAAAAGGCTTTATCAGCCAATTTCAAATCTACGAAGGTAAAAGGGCTGGAATAGTTGAAAAGAATCTTGGGCAAAGGGTAGTAACAGAACTCACTGAAGAATTAGTAAATAAGAATTATGTAATATATTGTGACAATTTTTTTAGCTCAGTCAATCTAATGATTTACTTACAGAAAAACAATATTCAAAGCTTTGTGGTACAACAAGAGCTGACAGACAATTTTTTTCCAAAAGAGTGTTTGCCTGAAGGGAAACATATGAATCAAGGAGAACATGACTTCATGTCAACTATGACTGGAATTGTAGCTGTCGAATGGAAAGACAAGAGAGGTATCTACTTTCTTTCTAATTACCACAATCCTAACGAAGTTGACAACTGTAAACAGAAAACAGGGCAAACGGTGAAATTGTAGCTGTTCCATGCCCTATATTAGTAAAGGACTACAATGCTCACATGGGCTATGTCGATAAGGCAGACATGTTGAAATCTACCTACTCAATAGATTCGCAAGTCCAAAAAGTGGTGGCACAGAATCTTCTGGCACTTTCTGGACACAACCATAGTAAACTCTTTTATCAAATTTTCAATGCTATCCCAGGAAAACCACTGGACACTAAAAGAGTTTAGGAGAAGCGTGTCAAAAGCCCTTCTGGGAGTACCTCGTGGAGAAACTAGAGGAAGACGAAGTTCTTCAACTCCAATCAACAACTACAAACCAAAGGTTCCACAAGAACTTCGTTTTACGGAAAATGCACACATGCCAGTAAGAGGAACGTCTCGACGTTGTGCTCAATGCTCCAGCAAAGAAGAAGTTCATCGGTCCGAAATGGGTATGTGAAACGTGTGGTGTTGCCCTTTGTTTGAGTGAACTAAAAGATTGTTTCCGAGCCTATCACCAAAAGGAATAAATAAAAAGTGTCCACATATGAAGTAATAATAACATTTATCAACACAATCAGTTTTGGATTGTTAGAATAGTCATTTATTGATTGTATTAAATAAAAGTTGGTGGAGAAAATTTAATTTTATTTGCATACACCCAAAGACCGTACTTGCATAGTGGTTATGCAGTGAAACCACCTCAAAAAATAAATATAAATTATGATTGACAAAATCTAAAAATAAATGTTACTGTACTTACAAAGGTTATTTCTATAGGGAAACAATATAAAATCACTAAAATATTCATTTTTTGTAAAACGTGCTTCAAAGGGATAAGGTGGGTTTTAAATATTAAATTAAAGTTTAACTTAGCTGTAAAGATTTATTGAAAGTTCATACATTTTGGTAGGAGAGTTTAAATTGATTTTACGTTTCATACATATATTTATTTTAAGCGTGTCATAATCTGGAGATTTATAGTTCGTTAATAAAACTTTATTCAAACTGAGGGTGAATCTTAAATAAATAAATTTTGTAATTGAAAATTATTCTGATCAAACAATTTATATACAAATGTGCTTTACATTGCTACAGAAATTTTAAAGTCGTTAAGAAAAATAAATAATAATGTACATTAAAATAAGACAAGCATAAAAGTGCAAATTATGATTTTATTTTTCTCCAATATTTTCTCAATAACATGTGTAAAAATCTAAATTTGTAGGATTTTCATTGTGAATCCCTTATAAAAACATGTAATTCTCTTAAAATAAAAACCGAATCCATGACGCTTTTTTGCTATTTACACTCTAATTATCTGTATCGTTTTAATTATTTAAAAAATATTATACCTTTTCTAATTTTTATTTTGTACTGTTTTTAGTTATGCCGTTTTGCATCACAATACAGATCGTCTAATAATATTGTATTAGTTAACCAATTTATTACTCGTCCAGTCATTAATTGAGGTAAATGTTGAGCGCTCGGACTGCCCATCTGTGGAGTAAGAGATCAGGTAGATAATGTGTGAACGCTAACATTCAAAGTTAGTGGCGCAGCCCTAGCGCCGGACCTCAGAACTAACTGGAATAATGCCCCGAAGATCAGCATGCAACGTGGGTATGGTTGATGTACCTCCTTTGTAACTAATACAATCCACGGTATTCGTTTCGATGCATATATTACACTTCATTCTGGCATAATGTATTTTTATTGGAACAGTCATTCTTAAAAGTATTATAGAAACTGCAATGTATGTGACAGTGAACTATATTTTACCGAGAAATATTTATAGTTCGGCTGTGACAACTCCTTCTGTCCCTGACACTCTATTGTCACCTTGCTTCTCGGTATGGCGCACTTGAATATAAATTTAACTGTCATTTCATTTACTCCTAAAAATGTCTCCAGAGATAATTTGGGATGAGGGTATTTTGTATGAAATAATATTGTTATGTTTACGTTCACAACCATCTTTTAAATACATAATATATGATTACTAACTTTCTATCACCATAAAGGCTTAATAGCAGAAGGAAAAATTACTTAACTGACCTGCTAAACATAAACATGACAATATTCTAATTACGAGTATTGTTATAAACTTGTTTATTTTTATTTTTAAAACATTAGTATTTAATATTCGTAGTTTACAAATGAAGCATAATGTGATAGTTTACGTGGTTCTGAAATAAAACAATTTTTATGTAATTTTCAGCAACTAGTAAGGTAATGAATATAATTAATTTGTTCTATATTTAATTCAAAAGTATTACAAGATTCGTTCACTTTATTAATACGTTACCAAGGAAACAATTTTAGAAGTTTTCTTTTCAAATACAAATTTTGTAGATGTACAAGAGTTTCTTTATTAAAGAGAGAAAACATGTTTGAAAATTCTTTAAAATTGTCGTATTTGTATTTCGCTGTTCTACTTTTATTATCATTCGACTTGGTTATACCGGTTTTCGTACCAGAAAATGAATATGAATCTGCAATAAGAAGGTAATTATTTACTTTATCAATATTAATAAATTTGTATTAAAATTTAAGTATTCTTTAACTCAAACTAGTTGATATTAAAAACAATCATTTCTGTTATCTTAAATTTAAATAGTAAAAACTATAGTCAATTACTCTGTTTTATTGCATTATTTGCCAGAATACAACGAGATCTAACCCTCTCAATACCTAATTCTGGATTGTGATCTGTAACAACTACATTTCGACTATATCTGCCACAATTAGAAAGCAAAAGGGTTCATACCACATTTAATGACAACCCATATCGCATTGCACATCAAGGACTTAACACAGAAATATTTTATAAGTGTAGCTTCTAAATGTGTTTAATAGAAAACATTTATTATTTTATTGACTTATAGGCAAACTTTAATAAGGTACAAAATGTAGCCACCAAGGTAGTTATAAAACATGTTAATTTAGTTCAATCTGTGTTTAAACAAAATGTTAATTTGTTTATTTTATTCTATTTACTTAACATATTAAAATGAATTCCAAGGTACATCACCACCTATATAAAAAGAATTGTGGTGGTTTAGCACAATTTCGAGTTAATTATATTTCTTTACTAATTATTTAGATACTGCTAAGAAGTTAAAACTTATCATCGTGTTTACATTTGTAATGCTAAAACTCTATTGACTAGTAGGAAAAACATCAATGATAATTTGTGTTTTAATGTGCAATTTTATTTTAAGTAAACTTAAACTAAGAACCAAGGTAAGGTTTGCTTTGGATTGTGAACTACAATTTCCACTTAGCAAAAGTCCTCTAAATTTTGAAATGGATACAATACTTTCTTGCTAAATCCTTCGTTTTGTGTTGCTTGGTAAAACACCAATAACAAAATTTAGATTTTATGCCCCGTATATCCTTAATTCTACTCACTCCTGACTTCCTTATGCATTATCTAAGATGACCTAAAATAATGTGTTTTAGAGTTTAACGATACATTGAAGCAGTTATTTCTATATATAGTATAAGTACGGGAAAGAGAATTAACAACCTCCTTTCTCCAATTTATAAAATATCGGTGTGTTTGCCGTTTTCTAGAAATTCAAATAGCCCCTACATATCTCTTCAAAAATAGATGAATATGACGACAAAAGACATCAGTGATAAATAATTATATCTTATACCTTTGATATTAAATTCTCATCATATTCATATATCCTTAGGTAAAAATCACTCATTTTAAATTTAGCTTTAAAATATCATCAAATAATTTGGTTTCTATTTTATTTTACAATCTCATACTTAAAGCAACACTGATTTCTGAGACAAGACGTTTGTGACTAATTAAATTTTAAAGCTTTGGTGGAGGGGGGACGTTCAAGAGCCTTTTACTGTTTGAAAAGCAAGACCTAGTCTGCCACAAAAGTCATTTTGGACCATTTTTGAAACAGTCTTTGTTAAAAGATGCCCTAATTTTCATTTATTTGAACAATCTACAATTTTTAATTATTATCATTACTTAGTATAAAAAATTACAATAATATTTTGATACAGAAAAACCAACGTAATGGTTGAAATTAGTGTTCAAAAAATATCAGCTAAATTCCGAAATTTCGTTGAATATCTTAGTTTATTCAAACAAATATAGTTTTACTTTAAATTATAGTCCCAATTTGAAATAATTTAGGATTAATTATGTCAATTATGTAATAAAACCCTTGCGCCATTATCGATAGGTTACAGGCCGTCCCTAAAGCGTTTATAGATTATTAGTGCAATTTTTAAAACGGATTTCTTGAATTATTAGATAAACAAATAGTTACAAAATGATCGCTTATACAATTATTATACTCTCATTTACAAAAATATGAAAAAATCTTTACTGAAAATACACGTGGTACAATTTATAGTCCTAAGTGTTTCATTGAACCGTATTTTAATGAAATAATTTGTAAGGACATTGGGAAATTTAGAGTTGAGTCTGTTCATTACTACTGTTATCAAAAACATCCTGTTGTTGTAGAGAGCCGGAAGAGGTATGGCAGGCTCTGGCTGGGGCTGGGCCGAACTTTGCTGAGCAAGAACAGAGTTCGTTACTACTTATAGAATAATATAGCAAACATTCTGTTATTGTAGAGAGCCGGAAGAGGTATAGCAGGCTCTGGCTGGGGCTGGGCCGAACTTTGCTGAGCAAGATCAGAGTTCGTTACTACTTATAGAATAATATAGCAAACATTCTGTTGTTTGTAGAGAGCCGGAAGAGGTATGGCAGGCTCTGGCTAGGGCTGGGCCGAACTTTGCTGAGCAAGAACAGAGTTCGTTACTCCTTATAGAATAATATTAGCAAACATTCTGTTGTTGTAGAGAGCCGGAAGAGGTATGGCAGGCTCTGGCTGGGGCTGGTCCGAACTTTGCTGAGCAAGAACAGAGTTCGTTACTACTTATAGAATAATATAGCAAACATTATGTTATTGTAGAGAGCCGGAGGAAGTATGGCAGGCTCTGGCTGGGGCTGGTCCGAACTTTGCTGAGCAAGAACAGAGTTCGTTACTACTTATAGAATAATATTAGCAAAACATTATGTTATTGTAGAGAGCCGGAGGAAGTATGGCAGGCTCTGGCTGGGGCTGGTCCGAACTTTGCTGAGCAAAGAACAGAGTTCGTTACTACTTATAGAATAATATAGCAAAACATTATGTTGTTGTAGAGAGCCGGAAGAGGTATGGCAGGCTCTGGCTGGGGCTGGTCCGAACTTTGCTGAGCAAGAAACAGAGTTCGTTACTACTTATAGAATAAATATAGCAAACAATTATGTTATTGTAGAGAGCCGGAGGAAGTATGGCAGGCTCTGGCTGGGGCTGGTCCGAACTTTGTTGAGCAAGAACAGAGTTCGTTACTACTTATAGAATAATATAGCAAACATTATGTTGTTGTAGAGAGCCGGGAAGAGGTATGGCAGGCTCTGGCTGGGGCTGGTCCGAACTACTTTGCTGAGCAAGAACAGAGTTCGTTACTACTTATAGAATAATATAGCAAACATTATGTTATTGTAGAGAGCCGGATGAGGTATGGCAGGCTCTGGCTGGGGCTGGTCCGAACTTTGCTGAGCAAGAACAGAGTTCGTTACTACTTATAGAATAATATAGCAAAACATTATGTTATTGTGGAGAGCCGGATGAGGTATGGCAGGCTCTGGCTGGGGCTGGGCCGAACTTTGCTGAGCAAGAACAGAGTTCGTTTACTACTTATTGAATAATATAGCAAACATTATGTTATTGTAGAGAGCCGGATGAGGTATGGCAGGCTCTGGCTGGGGCTGGTCCGAACTTTGCTGAGCAAGAACAGAGTTCGTTACTACTTATAGAATAATTTATAGCAAACAATTCTGTTATTGTAGAGAGCCGGAGGAGGTTATAGCAGGCTCTGGCTGGGGCTGGGCCGAACTTTGCTGAGCAAGAACAGAGTTCGTTACTACTTATAGAATAATATAGCAAACATTATGTTATTGTAGAGAGCCGGATGAGGTATGGCAGGCTCTGGCCGGGGCTGGGCCGAACTTTGCTGAGCAAGAACAGAGTGCAGGAGAATTCGGCCCCATATCTCTCCAACAGCAGAAACATCAGCGAGATCTGTACAACTCCTTCGCCCTCCACGAACATTAGAACCGGTTTTAACTAAAGTGTTATGGTGCTGCAGAAAAACTAAGCTTCATACTGTAAAAAAAAACAGGAACAGTGAAATGTTTTAGTATTATTTTCAACACACGAAATTATGAGTAGGTGCAGAAACATTCAGTGCTATATCTTGACAAAAGCAGAAAAATAATTGTAGAATCTACTACTAATTCCTTCTACAAAAGCCGTAGGAGATATTTTCACCAGGGGTTTTGTGCACGAGATATCTCAGCACCATCAGAACCAGTGGGCATTAAATTTCATTCCCAATAACTATGTTTAACAACTCCAACAGTATAAATAATATCTCCACATAAACTTAAAAACTTGAGGGTATTTATTTATGTTTTAATAAAATATTATTGCAAAGCACATGTTGTAAACTTCAATCTCAGTTAATAATATCTTAAGCATTTTACCAACTTAAATAAAACCCTTGTATATGAAATTTATTTATGTTGGCAATAAGTTTATCCTACTACGAATCAATTTAAAAAAAGTTGTAAAGTTACTTTAATCGATATTTACACACGTTTTAGCCAACCTTAACTGATCTGCTTGCTGTTGACTGTTATTTAGAATTCCAAGGAAAGTAAAATAATGGACACAAAACTATGATTGAAGGAAGTCGAATTTTTACTCAAATCAAGTTCAAATGTACATACAAATCTACTTTCACTCAATTAACGTGCGTATACGAATGACAAAGCTAATTACTATTATTCTTTACAGAACTAGGACAATTTATCCTGTATCTGCTAAGAGGATGCAAAAGTTTCTTTTCTCAATAATTAGGGTCCGACTGTTTGTCCACAGGATATCTCAAGAATTAAACAGACAATAGACTTAAATTCTGGCATTAAAGAACTTTTTTTTCTCAGCTATCACAAGATGAATTATTTCATCCCAAATTTACTGTAGTATTACTGGAACTCTCACTACTATATTCGAAGAATAAGAGAGCAGCTTTGCAATGTGTCAAAATAAATGATTTTGGGGATTAAATATCGCTTATTTTCTTTAATACTTGATGAATCGGTGCTATTTTTCCTCCATAGCTGCTCTCAACGTTTTCCAGACACAAGATGTATTTCTAGTTAGCGTACTTCAGGATACCAATCAGTATAAATGTAAAACAATTTGTCAGTAGTTGTATCTCAATAATACTTTCCACTTAAATACACGCTAATTATTTACCGTTGGATAGATACCAGCTGAGCGCTGTCAGTAAAATGGATTTCATTATAAGCAGAGTCTTTAGAAATTGATTCATAGTCAAATGGATTTTATCTCATCAATATATTTTGTGAGTGTTACAGCGTAATAAATTTTGCCCATAACTGTTTTCTATAAATCTGTACTTCGATCTCTTAATAGTAAATCTTTTGCAGATTATAGCCAGAAAGGTAGTGTATTTGCATCAATTACATTTCCAATATTTTTGAGTAATCGCTCTTCTAATTAAAGGGAAAATTTTTTTTCCAAATTAAATATTTTTTCATTTTACTTTTGTGACATATTTATTTATTCACTTTAAGCCATTTAAAGTGAAAGTCAAGTGACATAGTTTTAAATATATAATTAGTACTGAAAACTTTGATTTCTTTTTGAATTGCATTATCAGAAATATAGCAAAAAGTTTAAATGTCACGTAAAAATATCCCCTATGTGATTTTTTGACACTTGTTAATTATTATCATATTTTGTTATTATCATCCTACTACTCGTTATTATACCTTACTACCTAAAGAAAGGAAAAACTCTCAGAATAGTTTCAGACAAGTAGAATGTACATTCTGAGTGACGCTTTGTCGTTTACCACGTCCAGATCTCCGCCACAAGTAGAAGAAGGTTGGAATGTTATAACAGCTCATGTAAGATACTGTTGCCATTACATTCCCTGGCACCATTCCCTCTCTAATGGCTCATTCCGCCGCGCCGGCGTAATTAAGATGTCTGCATTCGGCCATTCAGCTGATAAAGCTGTTCGTGCATTATTACGTAACATAGGATACATTTAAATTGCAATAATAACATACATTATACTATATATTTTGTATGGTATATCTATACATTTATACTTCCACTAATAACATTCATTTTACAGTTATTATTCGAAAGTGTGTGTGTATACGATAAATCGTAATGATAATCAATACATTGGATACTTTATTAGCTGAACCTAAAGCAAAACCACTGGAAAAGAAGAGACCTTACAGAACTGAAATCTTTCAAACAATCCCCACTTACATAAAAGTAAACATTGAGTACCACGATGGCATGGCACTCCCAGTGAAAACTGATTTCTTTCTGCATAGACTCACAGATCGTTGAATTATTGTAATTAGAAAGAAATTACACTACAAATATCCAGTCCAGTGTCCTGGGAATTAACAGTACAGATGTTACATTGGTCTCTATTGAACAGTGAATCAAGTCCTGTAAAAACTACTTTCCTGTCGTGCGTAATAAAAAACTCTCAGATAGTATAATAGTTGTAAATAAAAAAATAATACAATAATATATCCACTCCAGTGCCCAGTGCATTAACAGTAAGTTTTACATTAGCCTCTACTAAATAGTATAGTAACTTCCTGAGTAAACTACTTCCTATCATGCGTAAATAATCTCATATGGTCGAATCATTTTTTTTTAATAAAAAATAACACAGAAACATCTCCATTCCTTGTCCTGTATAAACTGCTTCCTATAGCGCCTAATAAAGACCCTCAGTTAGAGGAATATTTTGTAAATACAAAAATATACAATAATATATACACTCCAGTATACTGGCCATTAACGGTAAATGTGTTACACTGACCTCTGCTGACAGTACAGTCACGTCCTTTGTAAACTACTTCCTGTCGTGCGTAATAAAGTCCTTTAGTTAGACGAATAGTTGTAAATACAAGAATATACTATAATATGTCCACTCCAGTATTACCTGGCCATTAACAGTAAATGTGTTACACTGACCTCTGCTGACAGTACAGTCACGTCCTGTGTAAACTGCTTCCTGTCGTGCGTAATAAAGTCCCTCAGTTAGACGAATAGTTGTAAATACAAGAATATACTATAATATGTCCACTCCAGTATACTGGCCATTAACAGTAAATGTGTTACACTGACCTCTGCTGACAGTACAGTCACGTCCTGTGTAAAACTGCTTCCTGTCGTGCGTAATAAAGTCCTTTAGTTAGACGAATAGTTGTAAATACAAGAATATACAATAATATGTCCACTCCAGTATACTAGCCATTAACAGTAAATGTGTTACACTGACCTTTGCTGACAGTACAGTCACGTCCTGTGTAAAACTGCTTCCTGTCGTGCGTAATAAAGTCCCTCATTTAGGACGAATAGATGTAAATTGAAAAAATATACTTAAATATGTCCACTCCAGTTATACTGGACATTAACAGGTAAATGTGTTACACTGACCTCTGCTGACAGTACAGTCACGTCCTGTGTAAACTGCTTCCTGTCGCGCGTAAAGACTCTCAGCTAGCAACTAAACAGAAAATGTCTTGGGAACATTAACTGTGTGAAGTGTAGAAGTGTTACAAAGACATCTACTGATAGTACATTCACATCCAAAAGAAACTGTTTCTTGTCGTGAGTAAAGGCTCTCGGGAACTCAAATTTTGTATTGTCTCGTGTGTCCGTCACCTCCCTGCTCTTATTGGTTTTAGATCACATTCCCGCGAATCACAGGAAATTTGAACAGTCAGTTCCGCATCCCCTTCCTTAGTCTATTGCCGCATTTTTTTAGTTTTATTATTTCTTATGGTCTTTTTTACACTTGAAGAAAGAGGGTAGATTTTAATCCCCGAAACGTTGTGTTATACTTTTGTAACATATAACGTCGATAAATTTTCCTATGTCCTGTTATCCTTACAATTCTCCCTCTCAATTCACCATCACATCTTATAAAAGCCCTTAAGGTACTTGTACTGGAATATTTCTGAATATAAATTAAAATGAAATAATGTACTATCATAATTCTTTACTACTGTCTACTATTGAAAATACTGAAAATGTAATTTGGAGCAAATATAAAAAACCAACGTAAAAAGCTACAAAAACCTCTTTTTAACAGTGTTTTCCCATAAGTTAGACAGAATATTATATATACATTCTGTAATTCGTTTTGAAACACGTTTAACATAAAAAAGAAAATACAGTTGGTGAAAGCAAAGATTTTACCTACTGAGAGCCCTTACGATCGGCAGGATCCAGTTTACTCAGTACGTGACTGTAATTTCAGCAGATGTCAGTGTAAACACCTTCACAGTTTTTTAGTTATTGCTCTTGAGACATCTTGGTTAGGGACATTAGTTTCACTTTTTACTCTATATAGATAGACCAGCAAATTTTGCTAGAGAATTATTGCTATTTTTACAACAAATGAGGAAGTTAATTTATTTTTGAAATTAATTTTGGGTAAAGTAAATAAGTAGTATTTAAGCTTATTCTTTGCGTGATGAGCTGATTGATTATTTTCAAAAAGTTGCTAAAATTAACGACTTCTCTCATATTACTATATTTGCATCTTCTACACACAATTTTTTCATAATCTACTTCTCGATTTAAATGTCGCACCTCCATACTTTCATTGTTATTTTGTAAATGTGACTTTTTATGATGGGGGAAATGTTCGACACCGTCACCGAAAACCTGGGAAGACAGTTTTTAACATGTCCTGAAACATAGAGATCACTTGGGATTTTAGTAGGAGAAGCTAAATGTTTTGCAATATTTTCTGAGGTAAATGGTGGTCATTAAAAGATAATTACATTTCTGCAACTTATATTGATCTACACACCGTGTTCTAGGACAGCCCAGTGGACTGTCGTCTAAAGACAATTATCTCCGTATCGTCTCTGAGGTAATTCCTTACAATTAAATTATGAATAAGTACCAGTATCTAATATATATACAACCGCATGTGTAACTGACTGACTGACTGACTCACGTATACTAATTCTAACCTACTTCCAGATGAGTTAGAGACTTGAAATTTGGTACACAGATAGCTTTCCACGTGTAACCACCAGGAAAATCCCGAAAAGTGAGAATTTTTCATTTTCAACCCCTCAAAAAAATTCCCAAAAAATCGCGCATTCTTCAACCCCTGCAGGCATTTTTTGTAAGCCCGATAGCGGGCGAACCGTTGGAGCTAGCTCGGATCTGACGGAAAAATTCATGGTCAGGAATGAAGTGAACTACAAAAAAGGTCTAATGACTTTTTGCTCTATCTTCCATGGTTAAGCGACAAAACGCTCGAACATTTGAAATTCCAGAGATTTTTTTCGATAAAAATAATGTTTCAAGCCCGATAGCGGCCGAACCGTTGGTCGTAGCTCAAATCTGATTGACCCATCAAATTAGCAAATTGCGCGATCTACAGAAAAGGTCCAGTAATCTTTTGCCCTATCTCGATTGGTTTTGGCCGAAAAACGTGATTATGTACAATTTTTTGTTGTAACTTTTACGCGAAACTTTTGTTTTTTTGGGGTCGATAGCGGCGAAAACCATTGGTCGGAGGTCAAAATAAGACTAACGTTTTATTTAGGAAATAAGATGACCTACAAAAAAGGTCCAGTGACTTTTTACTATATTTCCCTTAGTTTGACCGCAAAACGCGATTAAGTGAAAATATTGGACATTTTCGCCTAAAAATTTACATTCCGGGCTTGATAGCGGCTAAACGGTTGGTCGTAACTCAAAACAAATTTTAAACGGGATTTAGGAAATCACGTGATCTACAGAAAAGGTTCAGTGACTTCGGGAGTTGGCTGAGCGTTAGCTAAGCGTCAATAGTAGATAGGGACAGAGGAATATTTATTATGTTCACAGACACAATACCCTCTAAAAAAGGCCCAAGTGTGTCATTAACCCCCGGTAATATTAACCCCCCCCCGGGGATTTCCTGGTATGACCTGATAACCTCCTGTACATTCAACCCCCTGATGTGTTAACCCCCCTGGTAACATTAAACCCCCCAGGGAATTTCCTGCCATGACCTCATGTCCGAATTTTACCAGTCACCAAATCTCTTAACCCCACCCCCCTGGGAAGATCCTGGTATGACCAGATAACCCCCTGGAGACTTATCCCCCGGTAACGTTAACCCCCCCTGGGAATTTGTTCATATGACCAGAACAATATCCTGACGAAATTAAACCCCCTCTTGTCTTAACCTCCTTAACATTAATCACCCACCCAGGGAATTTCTCGCCTTGACTAGATAGTCTCCTGGTGATATTAAAACCCCCTGTTCGACTTAAAATACTGCCTTGAGGTCGGTTTTTATTATGTTTATACTAAACAATTCAAGATAGCTGACCCGTGCAGACTTTTCTCCCGAGCTCATTTCTGGCTAAACCATAGGTCGTAGATCAGATCTGAGGGCACAATCGAAAAGACAAAATTAAATTTCCAACAAGAAAGGTCCAGTCACTTTTTGTCGTATCTCTAACGGTTTTAAAACCGCAAAATGCCCTCAAAGTCAAAAGTTTTTTACGAATCCGGAAAAAAATCTATGAAAAAGGTCAATTTTTAAATCCCTTGTCATTTACTTAATGTCCGGACTTAACCAGTCACCGAATTCCGCTTATTCCCCGAATTTGCAAGCGTTTACTTTGGGGGCCTGGGGCGTAGCCCCCAGCGAGCCGAAGGCGAGTCTAATATATATACAACCGCATGTGTAACTGACTGACTGACTGACTCACGTATACTAATTCTAACCTACTTCCAGATGAGTTAGAGACTTGAAATTTGGTACACAGATAGCTTTCCACGTGTAACCACCAGGAAAATCCCGAAAAGTGAGAATTTTTCATTTTCAACCCCTCAAAAAAATTCCCAAAAAATCGCGCATTCTTCACCCCTGCAGGCATTTTTTGTAAGCCCGATAGCGGCGAACCGTTGGAGCTAGCTCGGATCTGACGGAAAATTCATGGGCAGGAATGAAGTGAACTACAAAAAAGGTCTAATGACTTTTTGCTCTATCTTCCATGGTTAAGCGACAAAACGCTCGAACATTTGAAATTCCAGAGATTTTTTTCGATAAAAATAATGTTTCAAGCCCGATAGCGGCCGAACCGTTGGTCGTAGCTCAAATCTGATTGACCCATCAAATTAGCAAATTACGCGGTCTACAGAAAAGGTCCAGTGACTTTTTTGCCCTATCTCCATTGGTTTGGCCGAAAAACATGATTATGTGCAATTTTTTTGTAATTTTTACGTGAAAACTTTGTTTTTTGGGGTCGATAGCGGCGAAACAATTGGTCGGAGGTTAAAATAAAACAAAGGTTAGATTTAGGAAATAAGATGATCTACAAAAAACGGTTAAGTGACTTTTTTACTATATCTCCATTAGTTTGACCGCAAAACGCGATTAAGTGAAAATATTTGGAAATTTTCGCCTACAAATTTACATTCCGGGCTTGATAGTGGTTAGCGGTTGGGCCGTAGCTCAAAAAAAATTTTTCATTGGGATTTAGGAAATCACGTGATCTACAAAAAGTTCAGTAACATTTTGCCCTATCCTCAACGGTTTGGCCGCATAACGGGTTTTTTTAAAGTTTAGATTTATTGAGTTTTACGTGAGATTTTGTTTTCTGGGCTCTATTTAAGACAAAATCTTAGTTCTAACCCAGATTAAAAATTTCATTTTAATACAAAATAATGCGATCTACACAAAAGGTCAAGTGACCTTTTACTCTATCTTCCATGATTTAGCCGTAAAACGTGATTATATTGAAAATTTCACATAAAAACTTACTTTTCGTGCTCGATAGTGGCCGAACCGTTGGCCCTAGCTTAAATGTAAAACTTTTTCTAAGTAGCTATTGATAGGATATACAAAAAAGGCCCAGCAGCTTTCTATCGTTTATCTTTCCGTAAGCCTGATAAATGCTCTAAATGGTTATTTCTTTGTCGTCACTTTTAGGTGTTTTAAATTTTGCAACTATAATTAGTGCGATTCATGCTGGTTCCATATTGACCTTGTATTACTACGTTAACGAGTGACTAAAACCCCCCTCCACATCTGGAGTTGGCTGAGCGTTAGTGAAGCTTCAATAGTAGATAGGGGACAGAGTGTGTTTTTTTAATAATTTTTATTAAATGTTAGTTCATTGTCAAAACTATGGCCTGGAATGATAATTTCCGAAGTAATTTAAACCCTCTGATCAACGTTTTATTTTGATAAGAATTACTGTACACATTTTCTCGTAGCACAGATGCACATTTCCCAGAAAAGTACCACGCGTTCTTATAAGCCCCGATAACATTAACCCCCACTCCCGGAATTTCCTGGTTGATGAACTCCCTGATTAAATTAAACCCCCTGATCAACTTATTTATTTACAAATTTTTTTTATTTACAGTTTTTAATTTATTTACACTAAATCTGTTTACACAACAGCTGACCAGTGCAGGACTTTTTCTTCCGAGCTCAGTCCTGGCTAAACCAAAAACTCGCAGCTAAAATCTGACGACAAAATCGAACGCAAAATTAAATTTCCGACAAGAAAAGGTCCAGTCACTTTTTATCGTATCTCTAACGGTTAAGCCACAAAATGGCTTTGAAGTCAAAAATCTGGTAATTCGATAAGATTGGTCAGCTTTTCACTCCCAAACCAGTAATCTTAAGCTCGGACATAACATTCCCCCCCCAGGGGATATCCTGGTATGACCTAATAACCTCCTGAGTACATTAAACCCCCTGATGTGTAACCCCCCGGTAAAATTAACCCCTCCCTGGGAATTTCCTGACATGACCTCATGTCCGTATTTTAACCAATCACCAAATCTCTTAACCCCCCTGGGAAGTTCCTGGTATGACCAGATGACCCCCTGATGTCTTATCCCCCTCGGTAAACGTTAACCCCCCCCCAGGGAATTTCCTGGCATGACCTTCATGTCCGAATTTTACCAATCACCAAATCTCTTAACCCCCCCCCCTCGGGAAGTTCCTGGTATGACCAGATAACCCCCTGACGTCTTATCCCCCGTTTACGTTAGCCCCCCCCTGGGAATTTCCTGGCATGACATCATGTCGGAATTTTACCTATCACCAATTCAATCTTGTCCCCGAATTTTAAGGCACTTACTTTGGGGGGCCTGGGGCGTAGCCCCAGCGAGCCGAAGGCGAGTCTAAATACTTATACAGCCGCATGTGAAACCACTCACTCACTCACTCACTCACTGATGGATGTATACAAATTCTAACCTACTTCTAGAAGTGCTAGAAACTTGAAATTTGGCACACAGGTACCTTTTGCCGTATAACCAACAGGAAAAGTCTGAAAACCGGACTTTTTTTACTTTTAAACCCCTCAAAAAAATTCCTCAAAAATCGTGCATTCTTTACCCCTGCAGGCATTTCTTGTAAGCCTGAATAGCGGGTGAAACCGTTGTGGAGCTAGCTTCGGTCTGACGAAAAATCGTTAGTCAGGAATGAAGTGAACTACAAAAAAAGGTCCAGTGACTTTTTGTCCTATCTCGTGTGGGTTAAGCGACAAAACGCGGGGAATGTTTGACATTCCAGAGATTTTTTTGCTTAAAATAAAGTTTCGAGCCTGATAGTGGCCGAATGGTAGGTCGTAGCTCAAATCTGATTGACCCATCAAATTAGCAAATTGCGCGATCTACAGAAAAAGTTCCAGTGACTTTTTTCTCTACTTCCAGTGGTTCGGCCGAAAAACGTTATTATGTGCAATTTTTTTTGTAATTTTTTACGTGAAACTTTTGTTTTCGGGCTCGATAGCGGCTAAACTGTTGGTCGTAGCTCAAAAATAGACAAACGTTTGATTTAGGAAATAAGATTATCTACAAAAAAGGTTGGGAACCCTTTTACTCTATCTTCATTGGTTTGGCCGTAAAATGCGATCAAGTGAAATTATTTTGAAATTTTTCGCCTAAAAATGTACCTTTCGGGCTCGATAGCGGCTAAACGGTTGGTCCGTAGCTCGAAACAAACGTTCATTAGGATTTAGGAAATTGCGTGATCTACAAAAAAGGTTCAGTAACATTTTGCCCTATCCTCAACGGTTTGGCAGCATAACGCGTTTTTAAGTATTGATTTTTTAAGTTTTTACGTGATATTTTTAAAGTGCCCAGTGCAGTATTTTGTCCTAACCTCTGTACTGCCTAAATTATAGGTCGTAGCTTAAATCTGATGGCATAATCGAAAGAGAAAATTAAATTTTCGACAAGAAAGGTCCAGTCACTTTTTCTCGTATCTCTAACGGTTATCTAAATACTTATACAGCCGCATGTGAAACCACTCACTCACTCACTCACTCACTGATGGATGTATACAAATTCTAACCTACTTCTAGAAGTGCTAGAAACTTGAAATTTGGCACACAGGTACCTTTTGCCGTATAAACCAACAGGAAAAAGTCTGAAAACCGGACTTTTTTACTTTTAAACCCCTCAAAAAAATTCCTCAAAAATCGTGCATTCTTTACCCCTGCAGGCATTTCTTGTAAGCCTGATAGCGGGGTGAACCGTTGGAGCTAGCTTCGGTCTGACGAAAAATCGTTAGTCAGGAATGAAGTGAACTACAAAAAAGGTCCAGTGACTTTTTGTCCTATCTCGTGTGGTTTAAGCGACAAAACGCGGGAATGTTTGACATTCCAGAGATTTTTTTGCTTCAAATAAAGTTTCGAGCCTGATAGTGGCCGAACGGTAGGTCGTAGCTCAAATCTGATTGACCCATCAAATTAGCAAATTGCGCGATCTACAGAAAAGTTCCAGTGACTTTTTGCTCTACTTCCAGTGGTTCGGCCGAAAAACGTTTATTATGTGCAATTTTTTTGTAATTTTTTACGTGAAACTTTTGTTTTCGGGCTCGATAGCGGCTAAACTGTTGGTCGTAGCTCAAAAATAGACAAACGTTTTGATTTAGGAAATAAGATTATCTACAAAAAAGGTTGGGAACCCTTTTACTCTATCTTCATTGGTTTTGGCCGTAAAATGCGATCAAGTGAAATTATTTTGAAATTTTTCGCCTAAAAATGGTACCTTTCGGGCTCGATAGCGGCTAAACGGGTTGGTCGTAGTAGCTCGAAACAAAACGTTTCATTAGGATTTAGGAAATTGCGTGATCTACAAAAAAGGTTCAGTAACATTTTGCCCCTATCCTCAACGGTTTGGCAGCATAAACGCGTTTTTAAGTATTGATTTTTTAAGTTTTACGTGATATTTTTAAAGTGCCCAGTGCAGTATTTTGTCCTAACCTCTGTACTGCCTAAATTATAGGTCGTAGCTTAAATCTGATGGCATAATCGAAAGACAAAATTAAATTTCCGACAAGGTAGGTCCAGTCACTTTTTCTCGTATCTCTAAACGGTTAAGCCACAAAAGGCCTTTGAAGTCAAAATTTGGTTTGAAACTGGGAAAATTCAATAAAATAGGTCTTAATACTATTCCGAATTCCACTTATCCCTTAATTTGGCCAACACCCCCATAAGGGGGCCTGTGGTGTGTCATTAAACCCCCGGTAACATTACCCCCTCTCTGGAGTTTTCTGGTATGACCAGATAATATCCTGAGTAAATTAAAACCCCTGATGTGTTAAACCCCCCCTCAGTAACATTAAACCACCCCAGGGAAATTACTTGCTTGACCTCGTGTCCGAATTTTAACCAATCACCAAATCTCTTAACCCCCCTTGGGAAGTTCCTGGTATGACCAGATAACCCCCAGATGTCTTAACCCTTGGTAAACATTAAACGCCCCCCTTGGAAATTTCCTGGCATGACCTCGTGTCCGAATTTTACCAATCACCAAATACCTCTTATCTCCGAATTTAAGGCACTTACTTTGGGGGCCTGGGGGCGTAGCCCCCAGCGAGCCGAAGGCGAGTCCTATTATATATACAGCCGCATGTGAAACTGGACTGACTGATATATGTATACAAATTCTAACCTACTTCTAGAAGTGCTAGAAACTTGAAATTTTTGCACGCAGGTACCTTTTGCCGTATAACCAACAGGAAAAGTCTGAAAACCGGGAATTTTTACTTTTAAACCCCTCAAAAAAATTCCCGAAAAATCGCGCATTCTTTACCCTTGCAAGCCTTTCTTGTAAGCCCGATAGCGGGCGAACCGTTGGAGCTAGCTTCGATCTGACGAAAAATCGTTAGTCAGGAATGAAGTGAACAACAAAAAAGGTCCAGTGACTTTTTGCTCTATCTTTCCATGGTTAAGCGACAAAAACGCTCGAACATTTGACATTCCAGAGATTTTTTTGATAAAAATAATGTTTCGAGCCCGATAGCGGCCGAACCGTTGGTCGTAGCTCAAATCTGATTGACCCATCAAATTAGCAAAATTACGTGATCTACAGAAATGGTCTAGTGACTTTTTGCCCTATCTCCATCGGTATGACCGCAATACGCGATTATGTGCAAAATTTATGTAATTTTTTACGTGAAAACTTTGTTTTTGGGGTCGATAGCGGCGAAACAATTGGTCGGAGGTCAAAATAAAACAAAGGTTAGATTTAGTAAATAATATGATCTACAAAAAAGGTTCAGTTACTTTTTATTATATCTCCATTATTTTGACCGCAAAACGCGATTTAAGTGAAAATATTTGGAAATTTTCGCCTACAAATTTTCATTCCAGCCTTGATAGCGGCTACCCTAAACGGTTGGTCGTAGCTCAAAATACGTCATTTAACAACTTTTAGTAAACGACGTGTTCTATAAAAAAAAGTCCAGTAACTTTTTGCCTTATCCTAAGTGGTCCTGGCCTAAAAAAACCTGTTTAAAAGGAAATGTTTTTATTATTTTTTAGATGAACATTTTGTTTCTGGAGGCAGTAGCAGCCGAAACCATTGGTCATAACTTTAAATCCTAAATGTTCAATAACTAGACAGAATTTTACCAATCACCAAATCTCTTAACCCCCCTTTGGGAAGTTCCCAGGATGACCAGATAACCCCCTGATGTCTTAACCCTTGGTAACGTTAACCCCTCCCCCCCTGGGAATTCCTTGTATGACCTCAATGTCCGAATTTTACCTATCAATAAACCACTCTTATCCCTTAATTAGGCAAACACCCTAGTTTTACATCCTTTAATAAGCCTGGAAAACTCTAATAAATGGTAAAATATTTGTCGTGGGATTGGCAATTTTTTGAGTTTTAAATTTATGTGCGATAAATATTTGTGTAATTCATTCCAGATTCAGACTGCACTTGCTTTGCTAGGTTAACGAGTGAATACAACCCCACATTAGAAATTAGCTGAGCGTTAGCTAAGCGTCAGTAGTAGATATGGACAGAGTGAAGTTTTGTTTTTGTTCACAGACACAACACCCTTCAAAAATAGACTCCAGTGTGTCATTTACCCCCGGTAACATTAACCCCCCCCCGGGAATTTACTGGTAAGACCAGATAACCTCCTGAGTAAAATAAACCCCCTGATGTCTTAACCCCCGATAACATTAAACCCCCCCAGGGAATTTCTCGGCATGACCTCATGTCCGAATTTTACCAATCACCAAATCCCTCTCATCCCCGATTTTGCTAGCGTACATCAGATCTACCAATCACCAAATCCTTTAACCACCCCCGGGAATTTCCTGTTTATGACTAGATAACCTCCTGAGTAAATTAAACCCCCTGATGGGCTTAACCTCGGTAAGATTAACTTCCCCCCTGGGAATTTCCTGGCATGACTATAATACACTCCTGAGCAAATAAAACCCCCTAAGCAACTTAAAAATGTTGACTTAGGGTAGGTGTTTTTACTATATTTCCACTCAACAATTTACAATAGTTGACAGGTGCAGACTTTACTACCACACTCTGTACTTCCTAAACCAGAGCTCGTAGCTCAAATCTGATGGCATAATCGAAACACAAAATTTAAATTTCCGACAAGAAAGGTCCGGGTCACTTTTTGTCGTATCTCTAAACGGTTTTAGCCGCAAAATGCCCTCAAAGTCAAAAGTTTGGGACGAATCCGGAAAAAAAATCAATAAAAAGGTCAATTTTTAAATCCCTTGTCATTTACCTAATGTCCGGACTTAACCAGTCACCGAATTCCGCTTATCCCCGAAATTTTAAGCATCTACCTTGGGGCCTGGGGGCGTAGCCCCCAGCGAGCCGAAGGCGAGTCCTATATAATATACAGCCGCATGTGTAACTGACTCACTCACTCACTGACTGACATATAGATACAAAATTCTAACATAGTTTCTAGAAGTGCTGGAAACTTGAAATTTGGCACGGCGGGTACCTTTCACAATATGACCCGGAGGAAAAGTCTGAAAACCGGACTTTTTTACTTCCAAACCCCTCAAAAAAATTCCCGAAAAATTGCGCAATTTTTTACCCCTGCAGGCATTTCTTGTAAGCCCGCTAGCGGGCGAACCGTTAGAGCTAGCTCGGATCTGAACGAAAAATCCATAATCAGGAATGAAATGAACTACAAAAAAGGTCCAGTGACTTTTTGCTCTATCTTCCATGGTTAAGCGACAAAACGCTCGAACATTTGACATTCCAGAGATTTTTTCCGCTTAAAATAAAGTTTTTGAGCCCGATAGCGGCCGAACGGTAGGTCGTAGCTCAAATCTGATTGACCCATCAAATTAGCAAATTGCAAGATCTACAGAAAACGTCTAGTGGACTTTTTGCCCTATCTCCATTGGTTTGGTCAAAAAAACGTGATTATGTGCAATTTTTTTTGTAATTTTCTCGTGAAAACTTTGTTTTTGGGGTCGATAGTGGCGAAACAATTGGTCGGAGGTCAAAATAAAACAAAGGTTAGATTTAGTAAATAATATGATCTACAAAAAAGGTTCAGTTACATTTTACTAGATCTCCATTATTTTGACCGCAAAACGCGATTAAATGAAAATATTTGGAAATTTTCGCCCTACAAATTTTCATTCCAGGCTTGATAGTGGCTAAACGGTTGGTCGTAGCTCAAAAGACGTCATTTAATAACTTTTAGTAAACGACGTGTTCTACAAAAAAAGTCCAGTAACTTTTTTGCCTTATCCTAAAGTGGTCTGGCCGGAAAAAACCTGTTTAAAAAAGGAAATATTTTATAATTTTTAGATGAAAATTTTGTTTCTTGGAGGCAGTAGCAGCCGAACCATTGGTCATAACTTAAATCCTAAATGTTCAATAACTAGACAGAATTTTAACCAATCACCAAATCTCTTAACCCCCCTTAAGGAAGTTTCCGGGTATGACCAGATAACCCCCTGATGTCTTAACCCTTGGTAACGTTAACCCCCCCCCTGGGAATTCCTTGTATGACCTCATGTCCGAATTTTACCTATCAATTATAAAACCACTCTTATCCCTTAATTAGGCAAAAACCCTAGTTGTACATCCTTTAATAAGCCTGGAAAACTCTATAAATGGTAAAATATTTGTCGTGGAATTGGAAACTTTTTGAGTTTTAAATTTATGTGCGATAAATATTTGTGTAATTCATTCCAGATTCAGATTGCACTTGCTTTGCTAGGTTAACGAGTGAATACAACCCTACATTAGAAATTAGCTGAGCGTCAGCGAAGCGTCAGTAGTAGATATGGACAGAGTGAAGTTTTGTTTTGTTCACAAGCACAACACCCTCTAAAATAGACCCCAGTATGTCATTTACCCCCGGTAACATTAACCCCCCCGGGAATTTACTGGTAAGACCAGATAACCTCCTGAGTAAATTAAACCCCCTGATGTCTTAACCCCCAGTAACAATTAACCCCCCCCGGGGAATTTCCTGGCATGACCTCATGTCCGAATTTTAACAATCACCAAATCTTTCTTATACCTGAATTTTCAAGCGTGAAATTTAACCGCTCATCCCCGAATTTGCAAGCGTACATCATAGGGGCCTGGGGGCGTAGCCCCCAGCGAGCCGAAGGCGAGTCTAATATACTATACAGCCGCATGTGAAACTGACTGACTCACTCACTCACTGACAGATCATACTAATTCTAACATAGTTCTAGAAGTGCTAGAAACTTGAAATTTTTGCACGCAGGTACCTATTACCGTGAAACCACCGGGAAAAGTCTGAAAACCGTACATTTTTACTTTTAAACCCCTCAAAAAAATTCGAGAAAATTTGCACATTTTTCACCCTTGCAGGCATTTCTTGTAAGCCCGATAGCGGGCGAACCGTTTGAGCTATCTCGGATCTGACGAAAAATTCATGGTCAGGAATGAAGTGAACTACAAAAAAGGTCTAGTGACTTTTTTTCCTATCTCTTGTGGTTTTAAGCGACAAAACGCGAGAATATTTTACATTCCAGAGATTTTTTCGCTTACACAATAATGTTTCGAACCCGATAGCGTCAGAACCGTTGGTCGTAGCTCAAATCTGATTGACCCATCAAATTAGCAAATTGCGCCATCTACAGAAAAGGTCCAGTGACTTTTTGCCCTATCTCCATTGGTTTGGGCCCGAAAAACGTGATTTATGTGCAATTTCTTTGTAACTTTTACGTGAAAATTTTGTTTATGCGGTCGATAGTGGCGAAACCATTGGTCGGAGGTCAAAATAAAACAAAGGTTAGATTTAGAAAATAATATGATCTACAAAAAAAGGTTCAGTGTGTCTTTTTACTATATCTCCATTAGTTTTGACCGCAAAACGCGATTTAAGTGAAAATATTTTGAAATTTTCGCCTACAAATTTACATTCTTTTCCGCTTAAAATAAAGTTTTGAGCCCGATAGCGGCCGAACGGTAGGTCGTAGCTCAAATCTGATTGACCCATCAAATTAGCAAATTGCAAGATCTACAGAAAACGTCTAGTGACTTTTTGCCCTATCTCCATTGGTTTGGTCATACAAAAACGTGATTATGTGTGCAATTTTTTTGTAATTTTCTCGTGAAAAACTTTGTTTTTGGGGTCGATAGTGGCGAAACAATTGGTCGGAGGTCAAAATAAAAACAAAGGTTAGATTTAGTAAATAATATGATCTACAAAAAAGGTTCAGTTACATTTTACTAGATCTCCATTATTTTTTGACCGCAAAACGCGATTAAATGAAAATATTTGGAAAATTTTTTCGCCCCCCCTACAAATTTTCATTCCAGGCTTGATAGTGGCTAAACGTTGGTCGTAGCTCAAAAGACGTCATTTAATAATAACTTTTAGTAAACGACGGGGGCCGTGTTCTACAAAAAAAGTCCAGTAACTTTTTGCCTTATCCTAAGTGGGTCTGGCCGGGAAAACCTGTTTAAAAGGAAATATTTTATAATTTTTAGATGAAAAATTTTGTTTCTGGAGGCAGTAGCAGCCGAACCATTGGTCATAACTTCTTAAATCCTAAATGTTCAATAACTAGACAGAATTTTACCAATCACCAAATCTCTTAAAACCCCCCTTAAGGAAGTTTCCGGTATGACCAGATAAACCCCCTGATGTCTTTAACCCTTGGTTTAACGTTAACCCCCCCCCTGGGAATTCCTTGTATGACCTCATGTCCGAAATTTTTACCTATCAATAAACCACTCTTATCCCTTAATTAGGCAAAAACCCTAGTTGTACATCCTTTAATAAGCCTGGGAAAAACTCTATAAATGGTAAAATATTTGTCGTGAATTGGAAACTTTTTGAGTTTTAAATTTATGTGCGATAAATATTTGTGTAATTCATTCCAGATTCAGATTGCACTTGCTTTGCTAGGTTAACGAGTGAATACAACCCTACATTAGAAATTAGCTGAGCGTCAGCGAAGCGTCAGTAGTAGATATGGACAGAGTGAAGTTTTGTTTTGTTCACAAGCACAACACCCTCTAAAAATAGACCCCAGTATGTCATTTACCCCCGGTAACATTAACCCCCCCGGGAATTTACTGGTAAGACCAGATAACCTCCTGAGTAAATTAAACCCCCTGATGTCTTAACCCCCAGTAACATTAACCCCCCCCCGGGGGAATTTCCTGGCATGACCTCATGTCCGAATTTTAACAATCACCAAATCTTTCTTATACCTGAATTTTCAAGCGTGAATTTAACCGCTCATCCCCGAATTTGCAAGCGTACATCATAGGGGCCTGGGGGCGTAGCCCCCAGCGAGCCGAAGGCGAGTCCTATATATATACAGCCGCATGTGTAACTCACTCACTCACACTGACACATAGGTAATACTAATTCTAACATACTTCTAGAAGTGCTGGAAACGTGAAAATTTTGCACGCACGTCGCACGTATCTTCAAACCTCCGGGAAAAGTCTGAAAACCGGATTTTTTTACTTTTTGAACCCCTCAAAAAAATTCCCGAACGGACCCCTGTTTTGCCCTTGCAGGCTTTCCTTTGATGCTCTATAGCGGGCGAAACCGTTGGAGCTAGCTTCGATCTGACGAGAAATTCATAGTCAGGAATGAAGTGAACTACAAAAAAAGGTTTAGTGACTTTTTGCTCTAACTCCATCGGTTCGGCCGCAAAACGCGATTACATTAAAATATTTTGAAATTTTCGCCTAAAAATTTACCTTTCGGGCTCGATAGCGGCTAAACGGTTGGTCGTAGCTCAAAACAAATTTTTAATGGGATTTAGTAAATGGCGTGATCTACAAAAAAGGTCATGTAACTTTTTGCCCTACCCTCAATGGTTTGGCCGCATAACGCGTTTTAAATTATTGATTTTCTAAGTTTTACGTGAGATTTTGTTTTCTGGGTTTTATTGCGGCTAAACTCCTAATTGTAGCACAGATTAAAAATTTGATTTTATTTTTTAATTAACGCGATCTACAAAAAAGGTCTAGTGACATTTTACTCTATCTTCCATGGTTTGGCCGTAAAACGTGATTATGTTGAAAATTTCACTCAAAAAACTTACCTTCTGGGCTCGATATTGGCCGAACCGTTAGCCCTACCTTAAATGTAAAATTTTTTCTAACTAACTATTGATAGGATCTAAAAAAAAGGTTTAGCATCTTTCTATCGTTTATCTTTCCGTAAGCCTGATAAATGCTCACTAAATGACAAATTCTTCGTCGTTACTTTTAGGTGTTTTAAATTTTGCAACTATAATTAGTGCGCTTCATGCTGGTTCCAGCTTGACCTTGTATTTTACTACGTTAACGAGTGACTAAAACCCCCCTCCACGTCGGGAGTTGGCTGAACGTTAGTGAAGCTTCCATAGTAGATAGGGACAGAGTGTTTTTTTATTATGTTCACAGACACAACACCCTCTAAAATAGGCCCACGTGTATCATTAACCCCTTGTAACATTAACCCCCCCCCGGGAATTTGTTCATATGACCACACAATATCCTGACGAAATTAAACCCCCTGATGTCCTTAACCCCCTTAAAATTAATCACCCCCCCCCCCCCGGGAATTTCTCGCCTTGACTAGATAGTCTTCCTGGTGATATTAAACCCCCCTGTTCGACTTAAAATACTGCTTTAAGGTCGGTTTTTTTTATGTTTATACTAAACAATTCAAGATAGCTGACCCGTGCAGACTTTTCTCCCGAGCTCATTCCAGGCTAAACCAAAGTTCACAGCTAAAATCTGACGACGGAATCGAAAGATAAAATTAAATTTCCGACAGGAAAGGTCCAGTTACTTTTTCTCGTATCTCTAACGGTTAACCCGTAAAACGCCATTAAAGTCAAAATTTTTGATTAAAACTGAAAAATTAAATAACATAGGTCCAAGATAATTCCGAATTCCGCTTATCTCCCGAATTCTGGCCAACACCCGAAAGGGGGCCTGGTGTGTTTCATTAAACCCCCGATAAACATTACCCCCCTCCGGGATTTTCCTGGTATGACCAGATAACCTCCTGAGTAAATTAAAACGCCCTGATGTGTTAACCCCCCTGGTAACGTTAAAACCCCCCCCAGGGAATTTCCTGGCATGACCTCATGTCTGAATTTTTACCACTCACCATATCTCTTAACCCCCCTTGGGAAGTTCCTGGTATAACCAGATAAACCCCCTGATGTCTTAACCCCTGGTAACGTTAAACCCCCCAGGGAAATTTTCCTGGCACGACCTCATGTCCGAATTTTACCAATCACCAAATTGCTCTTATCCCCGAATTTGCAAGCGTACATCATGGGGGCCTGGGGGCGTAGCCCCAGCGAGCCGAAGGCGAGTCTAATATATATACAAACCGCATGTGTAACTGACTGACTGACTGACTCACGTATACTAATTCTAACCTACTTCCAGATGAGTTAGAGACTTGAAATTTGGTACACAGATAGCTTTCCACGTGTAACCACCAGGAAAATCCCGAAAAGTGAGAATTTTTCATTTTCAACCCCTCAAAAAAATTCCCAAAAAATCGCGCATTCTTCACCCCTGCAGGCATTTTTTTGTAAGCCCGATAGCGGGCGAACCGTTGGAGCTAGCTCGGATCTGACGGAAAATTCATGGTCAGGAATGAAGTGAACTACAAAAAAGGTCTAATGACTTTTTGCTCTATCTTCCATGGTTAAGCGACAAAACGCTCGAACATTTGAAATTCCAGAGATTTTTTCGATAAAAATAATGTTTCAAGCCCGATAGCGGCCGAACCGTTGGTCGTAGCTCAAATCTGATTGACCCATCAAATTAGCAAATTGCGCGATCTACAGAAAAGGTCCAGTAATCTTTTGCCCTATCTCGATTGGTTTGGCCGAAAAACGTGATTATGTACAATTTTGTTGTAACTTTTACGCGAAACTTTTGTTTTTGGGGTCGATAGCGGCGAAACCATTGGTCGGAGGTCAAAATAAGACTAACGTTTTTATTTAGGAAATAAGATGACCTACAAAAAAAGGTCCAGTGACTTTTTACTATATTTCCCTTAGTTTGACCGCAAAACGCGAATTAAGTGAAAATATTGGACATTTTCGCCTAAAAAATTTACATTCCGGGCTTGATAGCGGCCCTAAACGGTTGGTCGTAACTCAAAACAAATTTTAAACGGGATTTAGGAAATCACGTGATCTACAGAAAAGGTTCAGTGACTTCGGGAGTTGGCTGAGCGTTAGCTAAGCGTCAATAGTAGATAGGGACAGAGGAATATTTATTATGTTCACAGACACAATACCCTCTAAAAAAGGCCCAAGTGTGTCATTAACCCCCGGTTAATATTAACCCCCCCCCGGGGATTTCCTGGTATGACCTGATAACCTCCTGTACATTCAACCCCCCTGATGTGTTAACCCCCCTGGTAACATTAAACCCCCCAGGGAATTTCCTGCCATGACCTCATGTCCGAATTTTACCAGTCACCAAATCTCTTAACCCCCCCCCCCCCCTGGGAAGATCCTGGTATGACCAGATAACCCCCTGGAGACTTATCCCCCGGTAACGTTAACCCCCCCTGGGAATTTGTTCATATGACCAGACAATATCCTGACGAAATTAAACCCCCTCTTGTCTTAACCTCCTTAACATTAATCACCCACCCAGGGAATTTCTCGCCTTGACTAGATAGTCTCCTGGTGATATTAAAACCCCCTGTTCGACTTAAAATACTGCCTTGAGGTCGGTTTTTATTATGTTTATACTAAAACAATTCAAGATAGCTGACCCGTGCAGACTTTTCTCCCGAGCTCATTTCTGGCTAAACCATAGGTCGTAGATCAGATCTGAGGGCACAATCGAAAGACAAAATTAAATTTCCAACAAGAAAGGTCCAGTCACTTTTTGTCGTATCTCTAACGGTTTAACCGCAAAAATGCCCTCAAAGTCAAAAGTTTTTACGAATCCGGAAAAAAATCTATGAAAAAGGTCAATTTTTAAATCCCTTGTCATTTACTTAATGTCCGGACTTAACCAGTCACCGAATTCCGCTTATCCCCGAATTTGCAAGCGTTTACTTTGGGGGCCTGGGGGCGTAGCCCCCAGCGAGCCGAAGGCGAGTCTAATATACTATACAAGCCGCATGTGAAACCACTCACTCACTGATAATGTATACAAATTCTAACCTACTTCTAGAAGTGCTAGAAACTTGAAATTTGGCACGCAGGTACCTTTTGCCGTATAACCAACAGGAAAATTCTGAAAACCGGACTTTTTTACTTTTTAAACCCCTCAAAAAAATTCCTCAAAAATCGCGCATTCTTTACCCCTGCAGGCATTTCTTGTAAGCCTGATAGCGGGTGAACCGTTGGAGCTAGCTTCAATCTGACGAAAAATCGTTAGTCAGGAATGAAGTGAACTACAAAAAAGGTCCAGTGACTTTTTGTCCTATCTCGTCTGGTTAAGCGACAAAACGCGGGAATGTTTGACATTCGAGAGATTTTTTTGCTTAAAAATAAAGTTTCGAGCCTGATAGTGGCCGATCGGTAGGTCGTAGCTCAAATCTGATTGACCCATCAAATTAGCAAATTACGCGGTCTACAGAAAAGGTCCAGTGACTTTTTGCCCTATCTCCATTGGTTTGGCCGAAAAAAAAAGAAAAACATGATTATGTGCAATTTTTTTTTTTGTAATTTTTTACGTGAAAAACTTTGTTTTTTGGGGGTCGATAGCGGCGAAACAATTTGGTCGGAGGTTAAAATAAAAACAAAGGTTAGATTTAGGAAATAAGATGATCTACAAAAAACGGTTAAGTGACTTTTTTACTATATCTCCATTAGTTTGACCGCAAAAAACGCGATTAAGTGAAAATATTTGGAAATTTTCGCCCTACAAATTTACATTCCGGGCTTGATAGTGGTTTAGCGGTTGGCCGTAGCTCAAAAAAAATTTTTCATTGGGATTTAGGAAATGGAAATCACGTGATCTACAAAAAGTTCAGTAACATTTTGCCCTATCCTCAACGGTTTTGGCCGCATAACGGGTTTTAAAGTTTAGATTTATTGAGTTTTACGTGAGATTTTGTTTTCTGGGCTCTATTTAAGACAAAATCTTAGGTTCTAACCCAGATTAAAAATTTCATTTTAATACAAAATAATGCGAAATCTACACAAAAGGTCAAGTGACCTTTTACTCTATCTTCCATGATTTAGCCGTAAAAAACGTGATTATATTGAAAATTTCACATAAAAACTTACTTTTCGTGCTCGATAGTGGCCGAAACCGTTGGCCCTAGCTTAAATGTAAAACTTTTTCTAAGTAGCTATTGATAGGATATACAAAAAAGGCCCAGCAGCTTTCTATCGTTTATCTTTCCGTAAGCCTGATAAATGCTCTAAATGGTTATTTCTTTGTCGTCACTTTTAGGTGTTTTAAATTTTGCAACTATAATTAGTGCGATTCATGCTGGTTTCCATATTGACCTTGTATTACTACGTTAACGAGTGACTAAAACCCCCCTCCACATCTGGAGTTGGCTGAGCGTTAGTGAAGCTTCAATAGTAGATAGGGACAGAGTGTGTTTTTTTAATAATTTTTATTAAATGTTAGTTCATTGTCAAAACTATGGCCTGGAATGATAATTTCCGAAGTAATTTAAACCCTCTGATCAACGTTTTATTTTGATAAGAATTACTGTAACACATTTTCTCGTAGCCACAGATGCACATTTCCCCAGAAAAGTACCACGCGTTCTTATAAGCCCCGATAACATTAAACCCCACTCCCGGGAATTTCCTGGTTGATGAACTCCTGATTAAATTAAACCCCCTGATCAACTTATTTATTTAACAAATTTTTTTTATTTACAGTTTTTAATTTATTTACACTAAATCTGTTTACACAACAGCTGACCAGTGCAGACTTTTCTTCCGAGCTCAGTCCTGGCTAAACCAAAACTCGCAGCTAAAATCTGACGACAAAATCGAACGCAAAATTAAATTTCCGACAAGAAAGGTCCAGTCACTTTTTATCGTATCTCTAACGGTTAAGCCACAAAATGGCTTTGAAGTCAAAATCTGGTTAATTCGATAAGATTGGTCAGCTTTTTCACTCCCAAACCAGTAATCTTAAGCTCGGACATAACATTCCCCCCCCAGGGGATATCCTGGTATGACCTAATAACCTCCTGAGTACATTAAACCCCCTGATGTGTAACCCCCCGGTAAAAATTAACCCCCTCCCTGGGAATTTCCTGACATGACCTCATGTCCGTATTTTACCAATCACCAAATCTCTTTAACCCCCCTGGGAAGTTCCTGGTATGACCAGATGACCCCCTGATGTCTTATCCCCCGGTAACGTTAACCCCCCCCTGGGAATTTCCTGGCATGACCTCATGTCCGAATTTTACCAATCACCAAATCTCTTAACCCCCCCTCGGGAAGTTCCTGGTATGACCAGATAACCCCCTGACGTCTTATCCCCCGTTTACGTTAGCCCCCCCCTGGGAATTTCCTGGCATGACATCATGTCGGAATTTTACCTATCACCAATTCAATCTTGTCCCCGAATTTAAGGCACTTACTTTGGGGGCCTGGGGGCGTAGCCCCCAGCGAGCCGAAGGCGAGTCCCATATATATACAGCCGCATGTGTAACTGACTGACTCACTCACTGATAGGGTATACAAATTCTAACCCACTTCTAGAAGTGCTGGAAACACCGAATTTGGCACACACGTAGCTGGAATCTTCAAACCACCGGGACCGGGAAAAGTCTGAAAACCGGAATTTTTAAATTTTGAACCCCTCAAAAAAATTCGTGAACTGACCCCTTTTTGCTCTTGCAGGGTTTCCTTTGGAGCCCGACAGCGGGCGAACCGTTGGAGCTAGCTTCGATCTGACGAAAAATTCATGGTCAGAAATGAAGTGAACTACAAAAAAGGTCCAGTGACCTTTTGCTCTATCTCAATTGGTTTGGCCGCAAAACGCGATTACATTTAAATATTTTGAAATTTTCGCCTAAAAATTTACCTTTAGGGCTCGATAGCGGCTAAACGGTTGGTCGTAGCTCAAAACAAATTTTCAATGGGATTTAGAAAATCGCGTGATCTACAAAAAAGGTTCAGTAACATTTTGCCCTATCATCAACTGTTTGGCCGCATAACGCGTTTTAAAATTATAGATTTTTTACGTTTTACGTGAGATATTGTTTTCTGGGCTCTGTGTTAGCGGAACCTTTGAAGTTAGGGTAGAATAAAAATCGGATTTTAAAACCAAACAATGTGGTCTACAAAAAAAGGTCCAGTGACTTTTTACTCTATCTTCCATGGTTTAGCCGTAAAACGTGATTATGTTGAAAATTTCACTTAAAAACTTACATTCTGGGCTCGATATTGGCCGAACCGTTAGCCCTAGCTTAAATGTAAAATTTTTTGTAACTAGCTATTCATAGGATCTAAAAAAAAAAAGATTCAGCAGCTTTCTATCGTTTTATCTTTCCGTAAGGCCTGATAAATGTTATAAATGGCTAATTCTTTGTCGTCAATTTTAGGTGTTTTAAATGTTGCAACTATAATTAGTGCGATTCATGCTGGTTCCATATTGACCTTGTATTACTACGTTAACGAGTGACTAAAACCCCCTCCACGTCGGGAGTTGGCTGAGCGTTAGTGAAGTTTCAATAGTAGATAGGGACAGAGTGTTTTTTTTATGTTCAAAGACACAACACTCCTCTAAAATAGGCCCACGTGTGTCATTAACCCCTTGCAACATTAACCCCCCCCCGGGAATTTATTCATATGACCAGGCAATATCCTGACTAAATTAAACCCCCTGATGTCTTAACCCCCTTTAACATTCTGCCTGATAGCGGTTGAACGGTAGGTCGTAGATCAAATCTGAGGGCACAATCGAAAGAGAAAATTAAATTTCCGACAGGAAAGGTCCAGTTCATTTTTCTCGTATCTCTAACGGTTAACCCGTAAAACGCCATTAAAGTCAAAACTTTGATTAAAACTGAAAAATTAAATAACATAGGTCCAAGATAATTCCGATTTCCGCTTATCCAAGAATTTGGCCAACACCCGAAAGGGAGCCTGGGGTGTGTCGTTAACCCCCGTTAACATTAACCCCCCCCCGCGCAACTTCCTGTAATGACTAAATAACCTCCTGAGTAAATTAAACCCCCTGATGTGTTATCCCCCCCGGTAACATTAACCTCCCCCCCAGGGAATTTCCTGGCTTGACGAGATAATCTCCTGATGATATTAAACCAACTGTTCAACTTAAAATACTGCCTTTTAAGGTCTGTTTTTATTACGTTTATAATAAACAATTCACGATAGCTGACCTGTGCAAACTTTTCTTCCGAGCTCATTTCTGGCTAAACCATAGGTCGTAGATCAGATCTGAGGGCACAATCGAAAGACAAAATTAAATTTCCGACAAGAAAGGTCCAGTCACTTTTTGTCATATCTCTAACGGTTATCTAATATATATACAACCGCATGTGTAACTGACTGACTGACTGACTCACGTATACTAATTCTAACCTACTTCCAGATGAGTTAGAGACTTGAAATTTGGTACACAGATAGCTTTCCACGTGTAACCACCAGGAAAATCCCGAAAAGTGAGAATTTTTCATTTTCAACCCCTCAAAAAAATTCCCAAAAAAAATCGCGCATTCTTCACCCCTGCAGGCATTTTTTGTAAGCCCGATAGCGGGCGAACCGTTGGAGCTAGCTCGGATCTGACGGAAAATTCATGGTCAGGAATGAAGTGAACTACAAAAAAGGTCTAATGACTTTTTACTCTATCTTCCATGGTTAAGCGACAAAACGCTCGAACATTTGAAATTCCAGAGATTTTTTTCGATAAAAATAATGTTTCAAGCCCGATAGCGGCCGAACCGTTGGTCGTAGCTCAAATCTGATTGACCCATCAAATTAGCAAATTGCGCGATCTACAGAAAAGGTCCAGTAATCTTTTGCCCTATCTCGATTGGTTTGGCCGAAAAACGTGATTATGTACAATTTTGTTGTAACTTTTACGCGAAACTTTTGTTTTAGGGGTCGATAGCGGCGAAACCATTGGTCGGAGGTCAAAATAAGACTAACGTTTTATTTAGAAAATAAGATGACCTACAAAAAAGGTCCAGTGACTTTTACTATATTTCCCTTAGTTTGACCGCAAAAACGCGATTAAGTGAAAATATTGGACATTTTCGCCTAAAAATTTACATTCCGGGCTTGATAGCGGCTAAACGGTTGGTCGTAACTCAAAACAAATTTTAAACGGGATTTAGGAAATCACGTGATCTACAGAAAAGGTTCAGTGACTTCGGGAGTTGGCTGAGCGTTAGCTAAGCGTCAATAGTAGATAGGGACAGAGGAATATTTATTATGTTCACAGACACAATACCCTCTAAAAAAGGCCCAAGTGTGTCATTAACCCCCGGTAATATTAAACCCCCCCCCCCGGGGATTTCCTGGTATGACCTGATAACCTCCTGTACATTCAACCCCTGATGTGTTAACCCCCCTGGTAACATTAAACCCCCCCAGGGAATTTCCTGCCATGACCTCATGTCCGAATTTTACCAGTCACCAAATCTCTTAAACCCCCCCCCCTGGGAAGATCCTGGTATGACCAGATAACCCCCTGGAGACTTATCCCCCGGTAACGTTAACCCCCCCTGGGAATTTGTTCATATGACCAGACAATATCCTGACGAAATTAAACCCCCTCTTGTCTTAACCTCCTTAACATTAATCACCCACCCAGGGAATTTCTCGCCTTGACTAGATAGTCTCCTGGTGATATTAAAACCCCCTGTTCGACTTAAAATACTGCCTTGAGGTCGGTTTTTATTATGTTTATACTAAAACAATTCAAGATAGCTGACCCGTGCAGACTTTTCTCCCGAGCTCATTTCTGGCTAAACCATAGGTCGTAGATCAGATCTGAGGGCACAATCGAAAGACAAAATTAAATTTCCGACAAGAAAGGTCCAGTCACTTTTTGTCATATCTCTAACGGTTATCCTATTATATATACAGCCGCATGTGAAACTGACTGACTGATATATGTATACAAATTCTAAACCTACTTCTAGAAGTGCTAGAAACTTGAAATTTTTGCACGCAGGTACCTTTTGCCGTATAACCAACAGGAAAAGTCTGAAAACCGGGAATTTTTACTTTTAAACCCCTCAAAAAAAATTCCCGAAAAAATCGCGCATTCTTTACCCTTGCAAGCCTTTCTTGTAAGCCCGATAGCGGGCGAACCGTTGGAGCTAGCTTCGATCTGACGAAAAATCGTTAGTCAGGAATGAAGTGAACAACAAAAAAGGTCCAGTGACTTTTTGCTCTATCTTCCATGGTTAAGCGACAAAACGCTCGAACATTTGACATTCCAGAGATTTTTTTGATAAAAATAATGTTTCGAGCCCGATAGCGGCCGAACCGTTGGTCGTAGCTCAAATCTGATTGACCCATCAAATTAGCAAATTACGTGATCTACAGAAATGGTCTAGTGACTTTTTGCCCTATCTCCCATCGGTATGACCGCAATACGCGATTATGTGCAAAATTTATGTAATTTTTACGTGAAAACTTTGTTTTTGGGGTCGATAGCGGCGAAACAATTGGTCGGAGGTCAAAATAAAACAAAGGTTAGATTTAGTAAATAATATGATCTACAAAAAAGGTTCAGTTACTTTTTACTATATCTCCATTATTTTGACCGCAAAACGCGATTAAGTGAAAATATTTGGAAATTTTCGCCTACAAATTTTCATTCCAGCCTTGATAGCGGCTAAACGGTTGGTCGTAGCTCAAAACACGTCATTTAACAACTTTTAGTAAACGACGTGTTCTATAAAAAAAGTCCAGTAACTTTTTGCCTTATCCTAAGTGGTCTGGCCTAAAAACCTGTTTAAAAAGGAAATGTTTTATTATTTTTAGATGAACATTTTGTTTCTGGAGGCAGTAGCAGCCGAACCATTGGTCATAACTTAAATCCTAAATGTTCAATAACTAGACAGAATTTTACCAATCACCAAATCTCTTAACCCCCCTTTGGGAAGTTCCCAGGATGACCAGATAACCCCCTGATGTCTTAACCCTTGGTAACGTTAACCCCTCCCCCCTGGGAATTCCTTGTATGACCTCATGTCCGAATTTTACCTATCAATAAACCACTCTTATCCCTTAATTAGGCAAACACCCTAGTTTTACATCCTTTAATAAGCCTGGAAAACTCTATAAATGGTAAAATATTTGTCGTGGGATTGGCAATTTTTTGAGTTTTAAATTTATGTGCGATAAATATTTGTGTAATTCATTCCAGATTCAGACTGCACTTGCTTTGCTAGGTTAACGAGTGAATACAACCCCACATTAGAAATTAGCTGAGCGTTAGCTAAGCGTCAGTAGTAGATATGGACAGAGTGAAGTTTTTTTTTGTTCACAGACACAACACCCTCAAAAAATAGACCCCAGTGTGTCATTTACCCCCGGTAACATTAACCCCCCCCCCCGGGAATTTACTGGTAAGACCAGATAACCTCCTGAGTAAAATAAACCCCCTGATGTCTTAACCCCCGATAACATTAAACCCCCCCAGGGAATTTCTCGGCATGACCTCATGTCCGAATTTTACCAATCACCAAATCCCTCTCATCCCCGATTTTGCTAGCGTACATCAGATCTACCAATCACCAAATCCTTTAACCCACCCCCGGGAATTTCCTGTTATGACTAGATAACCTCCTGAGTAAATTAAACCCCCTGATGGCTTAACCTCGGTAAGATTAACTTCCCCCCTGGGAATTTCCTGGCATGACTATATACACTCCTGAGCAAATAAAACCCCCTAAGCAACTTAAAAATGTTGACTTAGGGTAGGTGTTTTACTATATTTCCACTCAACAATTTACAATAGTTGACAGGTGCAGACTTTACTACCACACTCTGTACTTCCTAAACCAGAGCTCGTAGCTCAAATCTGATGGCATAATCGAAACACAAAATTAAATTTCCGACAAGAAAGGTCCGGTCACTTTTTGTCGTATGTGTAACTGACTGACTCACTCACTCACGTATACTAATTCTAACCTACTTCCAGATGAGTTAGAGACTTGAAATTTGGTACACAGATAGCTTTACACGTGTAACCACCAGGAAAATCCCGAAAAGTGAGAATTTTTCATTTTCAACCCCTCAAAAAAATTCCCAAAAAATCGCGCATTCTTCACCCCTGCAGGCATTTTTTGTAAGCCCGATAGCGGGCGAACCGTTGGAGCTAGCTCGGATCTGACGGAAAATTCATGGTCAGGAATAAAGTGAACTACAAAAAAGGTCTAATGACTTTTTGCTCTATCTTCCATGGTTAAGCGACAAAACGCTCGAACATTTGAAATTCCAGAGATTTTTTCGATAAAAATAATGTTTCAAGCCCGATAGCGGCCGAACCGTTGGTCGTAGCTCTAATCTGACTGACCCATCAAATTAGCAAATTGCGCGATCTACAGAAAAGGTCCAGTAATCTTTTGCCCTATCTCGATTGGTTTGGCCGAAAAAAAAACGTGATTATGTACAATTTTGTTGTAACTTTTTACGCGAAACTTTTGTTTTTGGGGTCGATAGCGGCGAAACCATTGGTCGGAGGTCAAAATAAGACTAACGTTTTATTTAGGAAATAAGATGACCTACAAAAAAGGTCCAGTGACTTTTTACTATATTTCCCTTAGTTTGACCGCAAAACGCGATTAAGTGAAAATATTGGACATTTTCGCCTAAAAAATTTACATTCCGGGCTTGATAGCGGCTAAACGGTTGGTCGTAACTCAAAACAAATTTTAAACGGGATTTAGGAAATCACGTGATCTACAGAAAAGGTTCAGTGACTTCGGGAGTTGGCTGAGCGTTAGCTAAGCGTCAATAGTAGATAGGGACAGAGGAATATTTATTATGTTCACAGACACAATACCCTCTAAAAAAGGCCCAAGTGTGTCATTAACCCCCGGTAATATTAACCCCCCCCCGGGGATTTCCTGGTATGACCTGATAACCTCCTGTACATTCAACCCCCTGATGTGTTAACCCCCCTGGTAACATTAAACCCCCCCAGGGAATTTTCCTGCCATGACCTCATGTCCGAATTTTACCAGTCACCAAATCTCTTAACCCCCCCCCCTGGGAAGATCCTGGTATGACCAGATAACCCCCTGGAGACTTATCCCCCGGTAACGTTAACCCCCCCTGGGAATTTGTTCATATGACCAGACAATATCCTGACGAAATTAAACCCCCTCTTGTCTTAACCTCCTTAACATTAATCACGCACCCAGGGAATTTCTCGCCTTGACTAGATAGTCTCCTGGTGATATTAAACCCCTTGTTCGACTTAAAATACTGCCTTGAGGTCGGTTTTTATTATGTTTATACTAAACAATTCAAGATAGCTGACCCGTGCAGACTTTTCTCCCGAGCTCATTTCTGGCTAAACCATAGGTCGTAGATCAGATCTGAGGGCACAATCGAAAGACAAAATTAAATTTCCAACAAGAAAGGTCCAGTCACTTTTTGTCGTATCTCTAACGGTTTAACCGCAAAAATGCCCTCAAAGTCAAAAGTTTTTACGAATCCGGAAAAAAATCTATGAAAAAGGTCAATTTTTAAATCCCCCCTGGGAAGTTCCTGGTATGACCAGATAACCCCCTGACGTCTTATCCCCAGGCAACGTTAACCCCCCCCCCTCCTGGGAATATCCTGGCATGACATCATGTCCGAATTTTACCAATCACCAAATCAATCTTATCCCCGAATTTAAGGCACTTACTTTGGGGGCCTGGGGGCGTAGCCCCCAGCGAGCCGAAGGCGAGTCTAATATATATACAACCGCATGTGTAACTGACTGACTGACTCACGTATACTAATTCTAACCTACTTCCAGATGAGTTAGAGACTTGAAATTTGGTACACAGATAGCTTTCCACGTGTAACCACCAGGAAAATCCCGAAAAGTGAGAATTTTTCATTTTCAACCCCTCAAAAAAATTCCCAAAAAATCGCGCATTCTTCACCCCTGCAGGCATTTTTTGTAAGCCCGATAGCGGGCGAACCGTTGGAGCTAGCTCGGATCTGACGGAAAATTCATGGTCAGGAATGAAGTGAACTACAAAAAAGGTCTAATGACTTTTTGCTCTATCTTCCATGGTTAAGCGACAAAACGCTCGAACATTTGAAATTCCAGAGATTTTTTCGATAAAAATAATGTTTCAAGCCCGATAGCGGCCGAACCGTTGGTCGTAGCTCAAATCTGATTGACCCATCAAATTAGCAAATTGCGCGATCTACAGAAAAGGTCCAGTAATCTTTTGCCCTATCTCGATTGGTTTGGCCGAAAAAAACGTGATTATGTACAATTTTGTTGTAACTTTTACGCGAAACTTTTGTTTTTGGGGTCGATAGCGGCGAAACCATTGGTCGGAGGTCAAAATAAGACTAACGTTTTATTTAGGAAATAAGATGACCTACAAAAAAGGTCCAGTGACTTTTTACTATATTTCCCTTAGTTTGACCGTAAAACGCGATGATTAAGTGAAAATAATATTGGGACATTTTCGCCTAAAAATTTACATTCCGGGCTTGATAGCGGCTAAACGGTTGGTCGTAACTCAAAACAAATTTTAAACGGGATTTAGGAAATCACGTGATCTACAGAAAAGGTTCAGTGACTTCGGGAGTTGGCTGAGCGTTAGCTAAGCGTCAATAGTAGATAGGGACAGAGGAATATTTATTATGTTCACAGACACAATACCCTCTAAAAAAGGCCCAAGTGTGTCATTAACCCCCGGTAATATTAACCCCCCCCGGGGATTTCCTGGTATGACCTGATAACCTCCTGTACATTCAACCCCCTGATGTGTTAACCCCCCTGGTAACATTAAACCCCCCCAGGGAATTTCCTGCCATGACCTCATGTCCGAATTTTACCAGTCACCAAATCTCTCCCCCCCCCCTGGGAAGATCCTGGTATTTGTTCATATGACCAGACAATATCCTGACGAAATTAAACCCCCTCTTGTCTTAACCTCCTTAACATTAATCACCCACCCAGGGAATTTCTCGCCTTGACTAGATAGTCTCCTGGTGATATTAAACCCCCTGTTCGACTTAAAATACTGCCTTGAGGTCGGTTTTTATTATGTTTATACTAAACAATTCAAGATAGCTGACCCGTGCAGACTTTTCTCCCGAGCTCATTTCTGGCTAAACCATAGGTCGTAGATCAGATCTGAGGGCACAATCGAAAGACAAAATTAAATTTCCAACAAGAAAGGTCCAGTCACTTTTTGTCGTATCTCTAACGGTTTAACCGCAAAATGCCCTCAAAGTCAAAAGTTTTTACGAATCCGGAAAAAAATCTATGAAAAAAGGTCAATTTTTAAATCCCTTGTCATTTACTTAATGTCCGGACTTAACCAGTCACCGAATTCCGCTTATCCCCGAATTTGCAAGCGTTTACTTTGGGGGCCTGGGGGCGTAGCCCCCAGCGAGCCGAAGGCGAGTTTGCAATCTATACTATCCCGTTAATCCATGTAACAGAGGAATAATGTTTTTTTGCGATTATTGAGATGAGTTGTGATCATTCAACGAAAATCAGACTCCTCAAATATAGGTACTCTACATTTCTACTAGTCATATCAGACTTCAATGAGAGGGCATCACATTTAATTGTGACATCAAATTTTGCGGAAAAGCCACGGTCTGTCATATTAAAAGTCCACATGAACAGAAAAAAGTGCTCTAACATTACTGATTTTAACCTCAAATGATGCAATTTCTTTATTCCATCAATTTACCTGGACGGTGTCCATATATCCCGACACAGACGTCATCCGGTGTATCATGAACAGCAAAAAAGTTTCCCTACGTCTCTCAGGAAAATTGTATAATCGTTTTAAGAACGTGCATTCTATGCAATCTACAGTGGCTGGTACTGCTCCGAGTATATGACTTCTACAGGGCGCTAAACTGTGACAAAAACAGAAAAACCAATAAAGTCGACTCAGTATCTACACTCCTTACTGTATCACTGTTCCAGGAGATGCATGTCTCACATTTGACCTCTACATTGGACCCCTTGCTTTGAGGTTTGTATCTCCGAACCTTATCATGAATTCTATTGACGATTAAAGTCAAAATCAATATGGAGGAATACGCTTCAATACAATCTCATCTAGTAGCTTTACATTTATATCAAAAGCCTTCGAAAGCTTTTAGCGATCACTGAAAAAAAAACCTATATTAATTCATTTTCTCTGCAAACTACTTTGTGAAAGTCTTTTAATTCGTTACATACGTTATGTATTGAACCAAAAATAAACGCCCCTATGAATTTTTATCTTTAATAGCAATAATAAAAAATTGTTATAACCTGAAAGCGACCTGGTCAACAGCTTATGATGGAATACCCTGTATTTGTGTCGCTTTTTATAATACCTTAGTCTATAGGTAGAGGTTGTGATCTTAAAGATTATGAGTGTTCTTCAATCAAACAGAAGAAAAGATACAGTATTTCATTTTCACGAAGTACTATGTACATATCACATATCTAAATAATAAATTCGTACTTTAAAATATACTTTTTCTATAGTGAGTTAGTTGATTTATATTTTTTTTACGATTCTTTGGAGAGCAAACACTATTTCAAACATACTTTTTCTGCATTACATAATTACGTATTGGGAATAATTTGGTTTTAAAATCTGATATTAACAATAAGGACGTTTGTCCTTTTTATTATAGCTTTATAAGATTAATTCTTTCTCTTCACAAGCAAAATATGTTAAGGAGGAACAAGGAGATGGAACTACAAAATATAAACTATCTTAATTGTGTTTAGCCTTAAGGGCTTTTAGAAATCTTCTCCGGAGAAGAAAACTGAAGGGCAAAGTTGGACTCAGCAGTTGTAAAAGGACCAACTTCGCCAACTCCGAGTCCACTTCTACCACTTACTTAATTTCTTTTTGTTTTCCTAAGTAGAAAATATCCAATAATACGAGAGACAAAAGTAAAGTTTTTAGTTTAACTTAGCGTAACTCTTATAATGACTTATAATACATTTAATGTCCTGGATATAATTTATTATTTAACAACAATATTTCCCTTCTTGCTAGTGCTATAATTTGTAAGAACCATAAATACTAACAATTAATTTATTCCCACAACGTCTTAGTTTGCTACAAAATATAGTGTCCTGTAGCTGGCTGGCTTCTAAAAAGCTTCATTAAAATTACAAGTTAGGATACTACAAGATGAAAATTAAACTTCAAAAAGTTTTTTACCTTTAAGGTATAACCATAGTATAGCTTCGTTTAATACTTAAAATAAGGAATTATAGCTAAAGTTCATACATAAAATATAAAACATTTGTTTCTTGAAAATAAAATTTACATTTTATGTTTTAAAAGAACATTTAATGTTAATTCTATAAATAGTTTTAGTGTAGCATAAAGTCAGTTTTATTTAGAGAGATTAATGGCATTTGACCGTTATTAATATTATTATTATTAGTTATTATTAATAGTTTGATAAACTAAAATATAGTTATGTTTTGTGCGTGGATCATTTCTCTACAAAATTTAAACAGAATTGATTTATTATAACGAAATAATGATTTTCGACTCTTAGTAACCAGACAAAGAGGTGTTATAGCGCAAAAATAAATTTTTGCTGGAATTTAGTTTTAGTTTTCAAAGAAAAATATTATAGTGTAACAATTAATCTATTATATTTGGAAGTAATTTGTTAAATAAATGAAACGAATATTGTAATAAAGGATACGAAGCTTTCACAAGAATATAAAAAGCAGCTGTCGAGTCTCTGTACTTTTCGTCTCCAACAGAACCAGCGGAACTCACTGTCACAAAATCTCATCTGATTTGTGATTCACTTCCGGTGTCATTTCCGGTCCAGAAGTGGATTACATTCACTGATGCGACAGCTCACCAATTCTAAGCGAATAATAAATATTTCTGCTTTGTGTTTAATGGAAATGTCATGAATAACTGATCAGATTAAATTATCAAGAGTGAAATTAATAATAAGTTATTCCCCAATATATTTCTTACAATTATTTCGAACAGTTCTAATACTAAATTCAATAATCGTTCTGTAAAAAATTTGAGACTGGAGCAGAAAGGTACTGATCAAATATTGTTAAGCAATTGTTATAAAATAATTAACTGTTAAAATACACGTATATTAATTCGACACTTGATAACTGCAATTTTGTTAAGTTAATGTTTGACAACTGATGGTTTGGAAGATAAAAGATTTCCAACATTTTCAATCGTTATTGGATATAGCGGATATAACACAACGTTGTGAGGATTAAAATCTATACTCTTCATCAGGTGGGGATGGTATTAATATACAAAGAACAGAGAGAATTAAATAAGGGAAAGAAAAGGGTTCAAACATACCAAAAAGCTGCTTGGAGTCCAGTCCAGACGTTGTAACTGGAGTCCCGAGCACAAATCAAAAGTACAAGGATTACAATCACACATCACACTAGCACAGGCTACAGGGGGATGCTGACGATGAACAGGACATATTCTAATTATTCTCAAAATATTGTGTTATACCTTTTATAACCTTTAACGATGGTAAATGTCCGAAATCCTGTTATCCTGTAAAATACTACTTCAATGTCAAAGGAGAATCAGTTGCTGATGAATTTAAAACAATTATATTTTTAAATTAGATTATCCAATTAATTTAAATTTTACATGTTACATTCGAAAGGTGATTTATGAAGTAATAGAAGAGTTTGATATTTTTTACATTTTGTAAACATTTATAACGAAGTTTTAGATTCAAGATATACTTTCACACAAATGAAGAGAGCAAATTTAATATTGTCAAATAACAAAAAATAGCTAAATAGATGATTTTATTAAGCCAATTTGCATTCAAATAAGTACACATAATATATTGAACTAATGGATTTCTAATGTACGATCATGTTGTAATTACACGGTTGCCTATTTAGCATTCAATTCATATATTTCAGTCAATCATATCGGCAAATCCATATGTGACACATATGACTGGATACAAAGAGAAGTAAGGTAACAGATACCTCAGGCTGCGTCTCAAAGAGATAAGGGGAAACATCTGTATCTCGTGTTGGTTCAGTGAATATTAAACTTGAATGTGACATTTATTGAATATGCTACTTATGTATGCCTAGTTACAGCTTAGTAATACGATAGGCATTAAAATTAAGTTGTTCTCCTTAAGATAACATTATTATTGTGTATTATACTATGCGTAAAGCTATAAGGTTTGGAAATGTTGGGATAGAGTAATATTCTTCTTCTTCTATGTTTATTTATTATGAGAGATTTGAAGCCAATGTCTCTTAGACAACACTTGACTACTTGAATGATCAAATTCATAGTACGTGTTGAAATAATTTCAAAGGCAGTTAAAATAATAAAGAAAATAATATATTAAAGTTCGTACTGCGAAATCAATTTCTAACCTAACAGATTTGTGTGCCTATAGCAGTAGCTGGAATTCGTAAAGTACATGTAATGAGTTTATAAAGTTATTGGTACCTATCTAGGTAGAGGAAATACGTAATCTTTTCGTCGTAGTACCATCAGAGCATTAAAGTTTCTGCGTGTTTAGCTGACCACTTCAGTTAACTCTATGTAATCGTGGACTATTCAATATGTAATAACTGAGCGATAAGTTGATTAAATGATGCAATTCACTTGCTTATTTTTCGTCTAAGAATCCGAAAGTTAAAATGATTTTATCACACACTCCATGACAAGTTATAGTATTATAATACTGCAAACATTAAAATCAAAAGTATTAATATCGTATATATGGGGGCAAAACTAAAACTAACGCTCTGCAGAGGTTAATGGTAACTAATTTAGAACATTAAAGTACTCAAATATATTATTTAAACGTACATGCGTATCCAGGATGAAGGGTTTGGATACTGTTAGAAATTATATTTTAATTAGTATTATTGTTAATAAAACGTTTACACTTTTAAAATCGTTTATCGACGATGGGTGATTTAAAATAATAGTGTAGTAACACGGCGTTTCAAGGAATGAAATCTTCCATCTTCTTGAAGTTTAAAAGATGTCTTAAAATAATGAAAAACAAAAATATGCTGCGATGAACTGCCATTAAAATTTATAACAACTATTAAGTAATGCTTGACGAACGGCATTAAGAGGCTATAAAGAATAAACCAAGCTATGTCACTGCACATGAGCAAAAAACACAAACAACAGGTCACACATGAACTAGTGATGGAGAGAAGATTTAGTGTTATATTTGTTATATATACCAATGCAAATGTCCAAAATCCTACTATTCTATCAAGGCTATATAGATTTATGTGCAGTCAAAATTGTGATAGCCATAAATTTGATAGATTATTATAATCTAACTTTAGAACGCTCAACTCTATCAATTCATTCTTCCCTACCCGAAAAACTGAACATCTTTATAAGGTACTGTCTTATTTAATGAAACTTGGATGTAGTAATTGTAAGACTAAAATCCAAGTTGATGCTAGTGAGGGCTGTGTGGAAAATCTCAAGCTTTGACTCAAGAGATGTTAGTAAAGATTTTACATGAATTCAAGAAAGATATTGTTGCTGAGCTCAAGAACTATGGCAAGCAGTTTGAAGAATTTAGGGAGTCTTTGCAAATGTTCTCAGATACCATAGACAAGGCAAATGAAAATGTGAAAAAGCTGACTGAAAACTATAAGGAGCTCAAGAGCGAGAATCAACAAATTAGGGCTAGTAATAAGGAGCTAAGAGAAGAAGTGGATAGTTTAAAGATGAGAATGAGACAAATTGAGCAATACTCGAGGAAATCAAATATTGAGATTCAGGGCGTTCCTGTAACCAGCAACGAGGACCCTGTCCTAATTGCCGTTGATGTGGGGAGGACTGTGGGTGTGGAACTGAAAGCAGAATATGTGATGGCTGCTCACCGAGTGCCTACATTCAAGCCTAGAGCCATACCACCACTCATCGTCCAGCTTAGGGACCGGAGGCTTAAGAATACGTGCATTGCAGCCTACAAGAAAAACAAAAAGTTAAGTGCTAAAGACATAAACCCAGCATTCCCGAACAAACATCGTATACGTGAACGATCATCTGACCACGGAAACCAAGAGCCTTCTCAGACTGGCAAAGATGAAAGCAAAGGAAATTAACTATAAGTATGTCTGGTGCAATGACGGCAAGATATTTATGAGAAGCGAGGATGGCCAAAGGTGTATCCGAATCGACTGCGAACAGGACTTGTGTAAAATAAAATAAGTCTATTCACCTACTTATGTTCCTAAGGTATTTGTATTTATTTCTACAGTATTATTTTTAATTAAAAAATATGTTTCTAATGAATTTTAAAATATTTAAGGCACATTTATTAATCAGTAATAGTTAACAACAAATGAATTTGGATGATGAGGAAGAAGTCATTTGGCCAGTCTCTTATACTCTAGATAATGTTTTTCCAGACACTAGTATTGAAGGTTTTACTTTTGTTCATTTAAATGTTAGATCCATAAGAAATAAATTTAACTTTTTACAAACACAAATTAATAGTTGTAATAAAAAATTTGACTTTATAATTTTCAGTGAGATATGGATTAAGTCAGAGGAAGTAGGACTCTATAATTTAGATGGATATAATTTGTATGCGACTTGTAATGACAATTATGCTTCGGGTGGAGTGATGGTTTATGTTTCAGATAATATCATATGTAATAGCATTCATAGTGATATGAAAAATGCTGACTCTGTAATTTTGAATTTTGTGCTGAATAATATCAAATATACTTTGGTTTCTTTATATAGACTTCATGATTACTCAATTAAAAACTTTTTAGAGGAATTAGAGGTTATATTGAGTGCCTTAGAAGGTAATTTATTGTATTTAGCCGATGGTAACATTGACATTTTAAAAGATAATTGTTATTCAAAAAACTACTTGACCTTAATGAGTAATTATGGTCTTTCATGTTTAGTTAAACAGCCAACTAGGATGGGTAAAGATATAGAAACGTGCATAGATCATGTGTTTATTAGGTTTAGGTATTTGAACTCTTTTAAAATTGAAATTTGTAATTTAGGTATATCAGATCATTGTTTAGTAGCAGTCAATTTTAGTAATAACCGTCGTAAAAAGGACTTTGATGATCCCACGATGAAATCAAATTTTTTAAATATCAAAACGGTTAAACGATATTTAGAAAGCTCACATTGGGATGAGGTAATTAACTCACAGGATGTTAATCTGTGTATGGATAAATTTTACAGTATTTTTAATAAAGGAATAGAGGTAGGTACAGAAAGTAAAGTTATATCACGCAGAGAGAGTAAAGCAAAATGAATAAATGAATTTATTTCTCATATTGCAATTCACAAATTCACAAAGTATACAATAAAAAGGTCGAGAAAATCTGAACTGATCACTTTGTCCACTAGTGTGATCAGTTTTACAAAGGGAAATATACATTCTTTTTACATAATAGTTATTTCAGTCTAGCATTCAATAAACACTTAGTACTGAGTGTTTAAAGCCAAAAGCCCTTGGATAAATAAATATATACTAGACAAAATTAAAAAACGAAATAGGTTATACAGGATAATGTCAAATAGGCCCTATGAAATGCATTTCAAAAGCTACTTTAATAGATTTTCTCTTAATTTAAGAAGTTTAATAGACAATACCAAACACGAGTATTACAACAATTTACTTACTAAATATAATGGAAATTCGGCTGAACAATGGAAAATAATCAATAATATCACTGGATGTAAAAAGAAAACTGACATTGAGAGGTTAACTTTAAATGACGGATCGATTATTGAAGAACCGCAAGCCATCTGTGACACGATAAACAAATACAACACAGGTGGCGCGGCGGCAACTACAGCGACGGCAAGCGGCACTAGCCAACTAATAAACACTGGGAACGTGCCAAGTGCACAGCAACGTTCATTCTTTTTTAACCCGGCAGTGGTCGCTGTGGGTCATAGTGACCCGCACGTGACTTTTGTCATCAATCCTGACTATACAAAAAATATTAATTTTTTCTGGCCTTTCGCATACCTTCCTGCCTCCCCACCCACTATAACTCAGGACAGTTTTGTTCAGTTTATGCGAGACTGGTGTCCGGGATAGACACGTGTGGGTCACCGTGACCCGCAGCGACCGTTTTCATTGTCAAAGTGTCTTTACATCAAATTATTTTTTGAACAGTGTTTTTTAGCGTTTATGGTGTTTTTATTAACATTTATAGCATATAATTTGTTTATTCTATGTTATTGTTCAAAAAACTAAGTGAAATGGCTGAAGGCTCAAGTACAAGTGCTCCCTTTAGAGCGGCAGAGCGTGTAGTGTTGGATGAAAACAGAATTCTCCAGGCCCTGCAAGAAGATGTTGAATCCGATGTTGAAACTGGAGCTGAAACTGATGTTGGAAGTGACGTAGATGAAATAGAAGAAAGAGAGGACGATGCCTGCAGAAATTCAGATACAGAGCAGAGTGACGAAGATTCGGAAAATGATGGACCTGTGTCGGATGATGAAATTCCTCTTGCGGATAGAGGACATTACCTAGGATTACCTCATATTGTTTACTCATGTAATATAATTTATTATAATAACAAGTTAAAGAGAAAATCTTTAAACTTTAAGTTTTATGAAAAATGTAATTTATTTTCAGGTCTCAATGAAGAGTGCGTCCCCGACTTGTTTTACTTCAAAAATTTTTCTCAAGATAATATTTTAAGAATAGTGATAAGTTTTGATTATTTTAAGATGTAGTTATTATAAAATTAATTATATGCAATATTAGGTAAGGTTTAAATACTTCATAGTTGTTTTAATATTTTACTTAATAATTTTCTACTTAGGTTTTAGTTTTTATTTTATTAAATTTGACAGGAGAATTTACTAAAAATATTTCGAAATAATGTATGTGTTTTAAATTTTATTTAGGTATTTTGTATCTTAAACCAATAAATACAATCATAAAAATTTAAATATTTTGTAACTAGATTTTTATACAGGCATTAGAAAATTAGTCAACACAAACTGCTAAGATTTGTGACATACATTTCATAATTTTAAAACAACATGTAAATAAATAAAAAATGTTTCCGAAACATGTTAAATTCTACTGCCTAGCTCCAAAATTAACATATATGTAATAATTATTAAATAAGTAATAGAGCTTTCAGATATAACAAGGTTTTAATTTGCGGGTCACCTAGACCCACAGCGACCGGATTCAGGTGCGACATAGGCGCGACCACTCCCGGGTTAACTCCTGTTGATCGCGAAGAATTAAAAACTATCATCAGTAATTTGAAAATAAACGCTCTAGTGGTTTTGATAATGTAACTATCAATCTAGTAAAAAGTTGTAAGGATATTTTTGCTCTTCTGCTTGAACATATAATAAATTGTAGTTTCCATACAGGGGTGTTTCCAAATTGTCTGAAAAAAGTATCGTAGTTCCGATTCCTAAAAAATCTAACGCAATTAAACTGGATAATCTTAGACCAATAAGTTTGCTTTCTGTGTTTTCTAAAATATTTGAGAAGGCAATGAAGTCAAGGTTATTACACTTTTTTCATTAGTTTTAATTTTTTCAGTAAAAATCAATATGGATTTTTGGAAGGTAAAAGTACGGAGCATGCGTTGTCCGCGTTTTTGGAGATTGTTTATACAAAAATAAACGAGAAAAACAAATGTACAGCTGTTTTTGTAGACTTTCGTAAGGCCTTCGATTTGGTTGATAATGCATGTTTACTGGCTAAAATGGAAAATATAGGAATTAGAGGAAATGCATTGAACTGGTTTAGGCAATTTTTGACCGAACGCGAACAAATTGTCAAGTGTAGGGGATGCTTAAGTAAACCGATAATTATAAAAAAAGGTGTACCGCAAGGATCCGTTTTATCAGCTACTTTGTTTTTAATTTTTATTAATGAATCTTTTAGAAGTCCAATTCGAAGGAAGGGTAACCGCGTTCGCTGATGATGTTGCTTTTTTGTTTTGGAATATAGATAGCCAGAGATTATGTAACAGTGTAAACGAAACACTCTCCTTCTTGAATAGTTGGTGTTTAGAAAATAAAATGTGTGTCAATGTTTAAAAAACAAAAGTTTTAATTTTTAAAATGAATAGGCCCTTATTTGAAGAGATCCAATTTAAGTATCATTCATTAAATTTTCAAAGTGAGCCAAATTGTAATTGTCTAGCCATAGAAAATGTGGGATCCTTCAAATATTTTGGGGGTTATAATAGACAGGGAATTATCTTGGAAGGATCACATTGAGGAGCTAACAAGAGGATTATAAAAGGGAGCATTCGAAAATTTTATTTTTTGAGGAATATATGTGACCAAAGGCTTTTAAAGATACTCTATTTCGCTCTCATAAACTATAAATTACAATATGGCATTCATTGTTGGGGAGGAACTTTCAAGAATTTAATAACAAAAGTAAGAACAGTGCAGAATCATTATATTAGGATTATATTACATAAAAATAAAAGAGAATCATCTTTTAATCTATTTAATCAACTAAATATATTACCTTTACAACATTTATATATCTTCAAGGTTCTTCAAATTTTCTTCTTTATTCGTAGTGGCAATAATGAAACCGAGCTTATAATGCATAATCATAACACACGTAGTAAATCAGCCAATTTATTAAGAAAACCAAAAGTTTGAAAATCCTTAATGACAAGATCTTTTATTTTTTTAGGTGCAAAACTATTTAATGAAAATACCAGCAGACATTAAATTGTGTATATCAAAAATTAGCTTTAAAAATAAATTAAAGCAATGGCTTTTTAACTTTGAGGACAAGTCAATACTGATACATATTCTGAGATAGTCTGATTTGGTATATTTTGCTGAATGTGAATAAGTTTGAAATAATATTTTTAAGTAAGATTATGCTATTTTTGTTATTTTTGTTTCTTTTACAGATACTTAGTACAATATTACAGTTCAATCATTATTGTTATTAGTATTTTCTTTTTTGGAACTTTGTTAATTTCAATTTGATTATATCTTAGCTACGACATTATTGGTTATGTTACTTATGATGTTCACATATTTTTTTTATTAGAAGTGAAGCTTTGCTTTTGTCTAATTATGTTCTGACTATTGTTTTTTGTATGTTGTTTTATTGATTTAGGTGGTGTACATACTGTGTTGGTTAAGATGTTGCACGAGCTTCGTCGCACTATTTATTTTGTAAAGGTAGACTCTAAAGTTATGTTTTTTTATGTATTGCTAAACCATCGCAACTGGTTAAAGATGGTTTAGTATTTTCAAATGAGTAATTTATGATTAAATTGTAAATATTTATCGAAAATAAATCATTATCTCATGATACAAAAAACGTTGTATGGCACAAAACTCATTTAATAATTCCAAAATTCTTCCACGCTAGTTACTCCTTACAGTTAATCAATTGTAAAGAGATATCAGTAATGCCAACAATTTTTGAGGGATGCGTAAATATTGAGTCGTCCTACAGGATAGGGAGAGTCATTTTGATTTAATAAAGAAATTTGATCTAAATTCATCAAAATTATGAAGTAATGATTATGATCTGAAATTTCTGACAATTCCGTATAACAAAATTTCACTTTGTCAAGCTGCAGGATCAAACTTATTTAATAATTTTGTAATAAAACTGTAATATTACACGTGTAATATAGTATAAACTTTACATGGTAATATTTTCAACTGTCATGTATAAAGGAATAACGTTTAAAGCAGGAAAAAAACTATAGGTTGTTATGACGTATATGACACTAACTAATGGTAGTGTAATAAACAACGTCGGTATGATTTAGTTGTATGAGCCCTTCTTCTAAATCGACCATTTACAGGTATACAAACCAATAGGTGTACACCACATAACATGTAATGCAGATGTCTTGTAAATGTCATTCTTCCGAATGCAAAACTCGTAATTATTGTCATACTTAATTAAACTGTAATAAATCATCCCAATTTTACTATGAACCTTTTATGATAAACTTAAAATATAGCATTAATAACTTAGGCATTACAGACTTTATTACAAGGCTTGTTACTTTAGGAAAATAATAAAAAAAATAATTTGGCAGCTTATCAGAAAATAAAATCTTCTTTACGTCGGATGGAAAAGGATGGAAATCTTATCAAATTACCGGTCAGATATTATCTTAAACTTATATTTCAGTAAATAATATTTCATGATCCTCGCAATTTTATTACTGTAGATTTAATTGGTAAACATGTAATCGGATTATATAGGGATCTTAATATATGTACTATGGCAGTTTGATTAAATAAATTATTTAGGTGTTCGGCCTATTCATCAACCTATTTAAATTAATCGAATCTTGACAAGGTTAATTCCATCAATACATGATTTGTAAAGTTTTAAGTGTTTACTATTAAAATGTCTGAATATATATATTTTGGAATCAGTTCTTCATTAGTAGTTTAATTTTCCTCCTCTGAACTTCAATATGATGAATTAAATTTCAGTAATTTAATGTATGTTAAAACACGATCTTTGTTGAAACACTATTCAATCCTTACAATAAACCAATAAGTTAGTTTAAGTTTGCATTCTAGTTTCAAAATATTGTGTTTATTGCTTTTGTGTTTTATAATACAATAGGTAGATGGTTAGAAACCTGTAAAGGCTGGTTATGAATAAAACCATGCTTTAACTTATCTCAGTAGCTGCTCATTGCTTCTATGAAAAAACCCATATCAATTATATATATATATATATATATATATATATATATATATATATATATATATATATATACAGGGTGGAGCGCGGTAATTTGCTTTTTTGCACTGCAGGCTGTGGCGCCACTGTTGGTCGAAGAGAGGGGAGAGTGGGCGTGGCTTATAGTGGCTGACGGGAGATTTGTATACCTCCGCGTTCCAGTTGCCATCATGCAGAGGACACGGAGAGGAGGAGGTCGTTTTGTGTTAAAGCGTATTTATTCAAATGCCCACTAGATCATTGCAGTGCAGCGTGCTTTTCGTTTTACGATTAGCTGTTCCCCCACGCGGACGTGTTCCTGGTCGGCAATCAATTGTAAATTGGGGTAACTGTAGCATTCAGAACAGGCAGGAATGTGTCATGTGTACGAAGGGGACCACAGAGAAGGATTTTACAACACCGGAAAACATCGATAGAGTTAGAGCAGCAGTACTGCAAATCTCTCCAAAACACTCTGCTCATAAGCAATCACTTGCTCTTGGAATTTCAAGACGTTCTCTCCACCGGATTCTTCATGATGAAACTAAAATTTCACCCGTATAAAAATGTGCGTGGTCCATCAATTGGTCAGCACGGGACTATATTGACACGGCGTACTTCTTGTGAAGACATGCTTGCAACTATACCGCGTGACGCAATTGTTTTCTTTTCTGATGAGGCACATTTTCACCTCAGTGGGGTATGTCAACAAGCAAAACATGCGCTATTGGAGTGAAGCAAACCCTAGAGAAGTCCACCAGAGACCTCTGCATTCGGACCGCGTCACTGTGTGGTGCGCCATATCACGAGTAGGCATCATTGGCTCTTACTTTTTTTAGGATAACCGTCGTGCCATAATTGTGAACTCCGAACGGTTACTTGGACTATGATACAGGATTTTTTCAGCCTGCCAATTAAGCTTGAGCTTGAGGCAATGCAATTAGAGGATACATGGTTCCAAACAGGATGGTGTCACTGCACACACAGCGAGGGTTACCATGAATTGTTTGAGGCAAATGTTTCCTAAACGGCTTATCTCTTTGAGGGGTGATGTGAACTGGCCGGCACGCTCACCAGACTTAGCCCCATGCGATTTTTCCTTTGGCGTTACCTCAAGTCGCAGGTGTATATCAACCGTCCCAACGCCTTGGAAGACATAAGGAACAATATTGAGGCTGAAATTGGCAGAATACCAGTCGACACGCTTGTTAGAGTTAAATAAAACATCAGAAAACGTATGCAGCAGTGTGTGGATGCCGAAGGTCGACATTTTGCCAGATACATTATTTAAAACCATGTAATTTGAAAATTCCCTTACTGTTCAATATAATTAAAATAAAAAATATTTTTGTCTAAGGTTCATATTTTTTTTTTAAATTTCATTTCCAAATCAGCAAATTACCGCGCTCCACCCTGTATATATATAATATATATATATATATATATATATATATATGTATATATATATATGTATATATATATATGTATATATATATATATATGTATATATATATATATAATTTATAGTTCATCAATTTCGTATTACATACAATTTACATACATCAAATCAAAGACATATTTATAATCACCAAAGAGGAAACCTCGAGCGGGAAACGTCTATGAAAACACTGGACTTGTTTATTTCTTCACAGACTTTCGAAAACGAGCAGCAATGCTTACAAACCTTAGTTGTGGAATCCTACCACTTTAAATGAATTTTTACTTGCCAATTAGATCAAGAATTTATATGATTGTTTCCAGATTTTTATAAACATGCTTATGAGTTTACAGAAAAATTATATTTTTACTGAGTTTTATATTTCTCTTAGAAAACAATATTCTAACAACAAATTTTACTTGCAGTTTTTAGTACGATCGAAAAATTAAAGTGTTACTTGAACAACAATCCCTCGAATATTATAAGAGAGCGATATGTCAACATTTTACTGACGAATAATATGAAGATGTTGGTTTTAATCACTCTAATACATAGGAATTTGTAAAAGTAGGATAATTTAATATGTTTATTAAAAAAATTATCACCATATTGAGGTCTGTTAAATTCTATACATTTGAACTTACACAATCTTTAGTAAATATATAAATTTATTTTATAGCTAACAAACTGGTTTACTAAGAAGGTCCTTACTTTTTTATATACTTACAGACATATTGTCGTTGAAAATACCAATCGATAAAACAATGAAATATACAAATCGATAAAAACTATGAAAAAACAGAGACTTTAAAACCAGAAGAATTGTTAACCTCGAAGATGCACAAAAGAGGAATATAAAGATTAAATTTATTTCTATCGTTTAAAATATCGTACACAAATACGGGTTTCATAACCTCGGATTACAGACAATCAAAATAGCTTCAAGTATAATATATTTTGTATATTTACTTAAGAAAAGAATAAGAATTGTTTATTCATAAAACCCAAGAACCACTTTCTGGAGTTCCCTGCTTACCTAATATTTAAAACTATGTGCACTTTTCGAGTTATAGAGAAAGAGTACCAATATATACATACAGTCTTATCAGCTAAATATTCTGCTATCCAAGAGGTCTGTATGATTTATGCTTAGCACTTACAAACATTTTGAAATCTACAAATAATTTAAATTTATTATTACAAACAAATCAATTTTTAAACTTTCTAACGAGCTTTAGCGAAGTTACTTAACTTTTAAATTGTACTCATACAGTAAAAGTGTCCTCCATATATATAAGTGTTCAGTGTATGGGTCCCCATGGTTTTATATTATTTTTAAAAACAAAAAAGTTATGAATACAGATTACAAATTATATTTTTATTTTTTATGAATTAGTTAAATATTTTCATGGGCCTATTAATTTAGTGTATTGAACATTGAAAAAGTGAAAATTTATTGTGACTTTTCTTTTGGAAAGACAGTTTTAAGGGACAAAAACCTACGCAATCGACTGTAACATCGAGACTCCACCATCAACAACAAACTCGAGAGAAGGAGGGAGGCTATAAAGCTGGCTTTGTGTTGTCTGAGAGATCGCTGTTGATATCTTTTTTGTGGGTTCTTTATAGAATCTCCGTTCTTTGTTTGAGCTGTTTTGTTTTCTGGTCTCATGTATATAAACAATAAAGCTATTCTTGGTATGATATAAAAACTTTTTTACGTCTTGTAACAGATACTCCCCTACTAATTCTTTTCTTATATGTGCACTAATGCGCATTCTTGGGTGTAGCGCAAACCTAATTGTGTCGATTTTGATTTTACTCACTTTTTGGTTGTTTTTGTATGTTCACCTGTGTGACTAGTTATTTAATATTATGAATATTAATTATGAACTATAAATAGTAGCTCTACTAATTTTATGGTTGGTTGTGCGGTTTGCACTTATCAGCCAAATAAAAAAATATGTGTATATCTACCCGTGTTTATATAAGTAATACTTACATTGCTTTAAGATGGGAATGGTAGTTAACTGCTAGTAGCACATCTCAGACTCCGCTCTGAACATAAAGCTAAAAGTTCAGAGTGTCTAAACTGCACTATAAATAAGGAGTTTAATTCACTATATAAACTTTTTATTTATAATTGGTAATGGAGTATAAAAATACGATTATCTGTAAATTACCATTTGGTTTATAATTTATATTCAGTGTAATATTCTTCTATAACTCTGTGTTGGAAAAAAAAATATAAACCCATTAGTATTAAGAGATAAACGTATTTTTTTTGGAATTTACTAAGAACGAACCATCAAATTCTAAGTACCTTCTAGTGAAAATATGTTGGATTCAAGGACAAATTCCTTTTTATTTGTAAGATACGCCACACCACGTGTCCCGTAACAGGCTTCATTGAAGTTGTAATGCAAGTTTTCAAGTTACTGAAAGATATAACGACATGCATAATCTTTAACGACGCTTTAACAAATTCCATTGTGAGATATTGCAGTGCCATAGAACTAATGTTGCTTATGCATAAATTAAGTTTCATGCTAAATTTAAGAACAGAAATCTCCATCGGAATATCTTGCCATATGATACATACACAACTGTTTCATTAAATATAGGGTGTGTGTTTAAATTTTAAAAATCTCCGTCACAAAAATAAGTTGTATTTAGTTCGCATAGGCTACATGTGTGAACTGTCTGCTATTACTTTGCCATCGTGGCTAACGAAAAATGGGCTGGTGAAAATATTACTTAAATTTCAGCCAAATCCATGGAATAACATGCACCATCCTCGATTTTAATGTTATTCATAGAGAAAAAAGCTTCATGCACAACGTTCAAGTCTACAGGTCAGTTTTTTTCGTTTTTGAGATATCGTGTGGGCAGAGACAGATAGAGATAGATATAGAGATAGATAGATAGAGAGATAGACAGTGCTTTTTCAGTCCCTCGAGAGATTAGGGCTTCGTTATCGCTCAGCCAATAATCCAGTTTTAAACTTTACCCTCACGTTAAAAGGGGACTTTCAGGTGCGTGATCTTTAAGCTAACTCTCACGTTCCTCTTACATTCTGTTAGTAATTTATTAATATAATTGGTTTAAAAAATATGAAGAGTTTTTCAATAGCTTAAACTTATATTAACTATTACCTCAATTCAACTTCATTACGATCTATTATGGTGGAATCATGGTTGTTTTACTAAAACTTTAAGACAATTCATATCAAAAGGAAAACTGTTCCAGAAACAAATTGACTACTTTTTACATCATTTCACGAGGTAATTGTTTAAATGTACCAAACAGGTAGGGTCGTTTCTTTTTGTAATGAAAATGTTGTTTATTGCAAATACATGAAACCACAACAAGAATGTGCTTTAAGTTGTAACTCTAATTACACAAACCCTATAAAATTAATCGTTAAATTCGATTTTAAATGAAACTTAAACTATGTTAGTAAAATAACCTTTAAACACGACTTTACTTTTCCTACTTGTCAGAAACATATGCAGATTTTCAATGTCATCTGAAGACCAACTACGACGTATTCAGAGCTGAAACGTAAGGTGCATCATTTGGCTATGCTCTCCAAATGATAATTAAACTATCCTAAAAATGAATACAAATGTAAGACAGTTTTTATTATAAGTCGTGTTAAGTACTTTGGCATTATGGACACGCCCGTACCTAGTAACGGAGAACCCCTGTGTTAGTCGTGCGCCACCTCCACCAATTCTTCGTCGCTGTTTTTTTTTTTTTTTTTTTTTTAGTTATTTTTTTTCCCAGTAAACGTTCACGACTCCAGCTTCCAGTAATTTAAGTAAAGGAAAGCTTCAGATTTTAGACTCTGCACTAAGAAGAAGATGGACTTTGAGACTAACTTATCATTCACATTGAATCAATCCTTCTCTTAGTTAAGTTTTGTATGAACTAATCTATAATTTTGAATGGTA
>NW_025779002.1:0-189957 GCF_021130785.1 Homalodisca vitripennis | reverse complement strand
AAAGGCCATCCAAACGTAATTTCATTTACGTTTATTAGATATGTTTTACAGGTCTACAACGATATTAATTAATTCTGTATCAATGTCCTTAACATTGTACTTGTTAGAATGAGTGAGTAAGGTTTTAGTATTTATAATTTATATTTTTATTTTAGAACTATACTATTGGCATTAACACTAGTATATAATTTAGTTGACAATTTTTGGTCTTCTCTGAATAAAATAAACTCCATGAGCTAGGTTGAGTTAACACTAAGGACTTTGCCAGTGGAATCAAAGTGATGCCCCCTATTTGCGCAAAGCGTTCCCTCGGCAAGCTGGGCAGGCCATTAACAGTGGGTCCGAGCTTCCTAACATGTACTGGAACGTGACCTCTATTTTGCTCGATATCCCCGGAGCGGTTTTCTTTCATTCAAGGTGTGGTGTAATTTCGAAACCCTTCTTGCCCTACGATTAGATGCTGTAAAAACCATTGGATTTCAGGTGGAAATTTTTCCTTTAAGTCCGAGCCAAGTGACTCCCTTTGTACCACATGTTTCTTCCACTATACCTGTTATGGTTTTCATAATTTAGTTATAATAATTAATAAAATATTACGCATTAATATAGTCTATTTTTTAACCTAAATATTGTCAAAAATTTTGTATGATAGTAATTAGAGACTGTCTCTTTAGCCACCGTAGTTTCGATAACCATTTTAATTACAAAGCAAGCCTATTTTCACTTATCTTTGGTACACATCTACACACGCTTCCTCGCGCGCGCACTACACACACACACACACACACAGCACACAACACACCAGCATTACCAAATCTATCGTGGTCCCGATTGTCACGTGGAATGAGGTGACTTCTGTCCGACCAATCCGGCGTCCAGGACAGCGGACAAGAAAAAAAGCCCCCCGAGGCATCTCTCCAGTTCTTCTAAAGCACTACCGTCCTGTCCGCTAGAAGCTTTGTACGTGCATCACCAAGCTTTAAACAAAGTTCGTTGGGGCCGTGCCCCCTTGTCTTGTCTTTTTGTGAACCGTAAAGCCGTTTCTATGGAAATTAAGCAAGTCCCTTTTGCCGGACAGTTATTTTGTTAACAGAGCCAAAAGGTAACTTTGTACTCAAACGTTCGTGAGTGAACCCGACCAAACAGTGTCGCAAGTGAAGTGTGGAAATCCTTCATTCCATCAACAAGGACTCCCAACCAGTGCAAACGTTTCCTTGGAAACAACCCAGGTCGAACTTGCAATCAAACCCAACTTCATTTGTAGTCGAGGTATCAGACAAATGGACGGTGCAAGATAAACAGTGTTTTCATCATTCTTATCATGGATCCTTCGCAACTAAAGACAATTTTCTTCTCAACCAAGGATTTAAAAATCCCTCAACTAATTCGGAACATTTTTGAGGACAGTTTTTAATAGAAAACGAAAGAATCATTTTAACACCTGTATTCTTGATTTAATTGTGTGGTGCCTTTTATTCTAATTACTATGTTTTAGTGAGCCTCAAATTTTCGTATTTATTTATTTTTCCCCATTCTACTAATAGTTATTTCTTCAATTATAATCAACGTATGCGGCTCTCATCTGGCTCAGCTTACTCGAAGTATGAGTTTTTTAATATTAGAACATTTTAATTGGTCACTTCGAAACATATATTAGCGAGTTCCGCCAAGCCGGATCTCCTACATAATTATTGGGTCCTTCTGACCCGGATCCCTAACATAAATTTTGGGTCCTATGGCGAAACCCGACTATTCTCCAATACCAGTGACTTTGTTGATGTGTTAGCGATGTTGAAAATTGCCCATCCACCCATGGAAATCGAGTCAGCCCCGAATGAGGATGCGACGTAAGTCGTGCCGTGACGTTTGTTTGAGAGAGAAGGAAAAACCACTCCGGTAAGTCGGCATAAATCCTAACAACGCCTCTATCCTTGTTCATTTGTCTCTATTTAATATTATAATTAAGAAAAAAGGTCGGATTCCTATTTCATTTCCATTTTTCCTACATCCCACAGGTTTTTAACCACCGATAGACAATGAGATGTATATAACACTTTTGCAAAAATCAATGACCGTAAAAATTTTTCTCATGACAGAAAAAAGACTAAATAGAAGCTTCCGGTCAAAGGAGCTTTCATCACACATACCACGTACAAGTAACTAACACAATTTTGACACCTGAGTAAGTCAATCAGAGATAAAGAAGTGTTGAGGACATATTGAAATGGTAACATAAACCGCTATTAACCTGTAGAATACAGGCTTTGGGCAATTTCATTTGCTTCCTCAGTCATGTGTCATGAATGGAGTAAATTATTGACATGGTTAACACAAACACTGCTATTAACCTATAGAATACAGGCTTTGCGCTAGTTTCATTTGCTTCCTCAGTCATGTGTCATGTGTCATGGAGGAGTGAATATTGACATGGTAACATAAACCGCTATTAACCTGTAGAATACAGGCTTTGGGCAATTTCATTTGCTTCCTCAGTCATGTGTCATGTGTCATGGAGGAGTGAATATTGACATGGTAACATAAACCGCTATTAACCTGTAGAATACAGGCTTTGCGCAATTTCATTTGCTTCCTCAGTCATGTGTCATGTGTCATGGAGGAGTGAATATTGACATGGTAACATAAACCGCTATTAACCTGTAGAATACAGGCTTTGCGCAATTTCATTTGCTTCCTCAGTCATGTGTCATGTGTCATGGAGGAGTGAATATTGACATGGTAACATAAACCGCTATTAACCTGTAGAATACAGGCTTTGGGCAATTTCATTTGCTTCCTCAGTCATGTGTCATGTGTCATGGAGGAGTGAATATTGACATGGTAACATAAACCGCTATTAATCTATAGGAGACAGGCTTTGGGCATTTTCAATTAAGTCTAAGCCACGTGTCAGGGAGCGTGAATACTGCAGCAGTAGGATTGTGGTTACCAGCGCCTACCTATGAATCTCGTAACATCTATTGTTACCCTATCTTACAGCATAGGATGTAATCATGTACATAAATAAAAATAAGGCTTTTGTATGACAATGTTAGTTTTAAGAACTAAAGTGGTTTCTCTAATTTTGGGTTATATTGTTAAGTTAAATTGATTGTGAAACTCTTTACAAATTACAATTACAAATTCGAGGCACCTATAATTTAGTACGTACCTACGCGAATATGAATAGCTAATAAATGTAGTGACTGATTTTTAAAGTGTTACTAGTAGAGTTCCAATGTTCCTTAGTAAGAGTAATTAATTAATAGTTTAAAACCTACTTCAAATACAAATTCAATCTTTATTGCCTTTTTGTTTAATTGACAACTTGTACATTAAATTGACAAGCTATACTTATAAGTTATAATCTCATTCTAATTTAAAACGTCCGAATATTATTACTTCTAGCTAGTCTCGTTCAGTTTATTAAAATTATTATTCTCGTTAGGAGGTGCTCAAATATTAACTCAGACAGGAAAAACACTTTACTAAAGACATTTTTTTAATTAAGATATAACTGCTACAAGAAGGTTATTAAATATATACAGCTCTAAATACTCGATGAACTTTTAAAATTTACTTGGTTGCTGTTGAGGAAGCACAAAACTTGAGTAATGACCCGTAGTGTATCTTAGCTGAATATTTATCTTATTAAATATTTCTTACAGTATACACTTATATAAAACAAATAAAGAGAGATTTAAGGTTAATATCTTCTCATGGGAAGAAAATCTCCCTCCAGATCTCCCTCTTACCAAATCACAAACAGACAAACGCTGCTCTTCTGCATCACAAACATGCAGAAGGCAATGATGTAGTTCCCTGAAAAAGTAAGTTTTGTATGGGATTAGAGATAAAAAGCAGCGTTTATAACCAGATTAAGGGATTCATTATTTAAAACTTCAGATAGATATTGCAAAGAATTACAGGCATTTACTAAGTTTAGGACAGATTATATCAATGTGATTAGAGAAATTAAGCGAAGAATCTATATTCCGTGATTGTGATGGAACACTTATTTACGTGGAGAAACAGAGTACGAGGATTCATGTCTTCACGAATCAACACTATTAACAAGTACTCCGCTTCCAAAGCTTAATTGAATCCCTAAACTCCAAAGCAATGGAAGAGGTTTTCAAAAATTCTGTCTTGTGTTCTTTATTCGTTCCAAAAACTTTTATTTAAACCCAAGCTTAAAATCGAATCTGTTTGAGCACTTTATACACAGCAAGCTAGGTAGCAGACTGGTTATCACTCCATGGGCTCAGGTTTTAATCCCTATATAGACACTGCAGATTCACACTCAAACAAATAATCATAAAACTTTGTCTGAAATAATGTTTACACTAGAGGTAAGATAATAAACAATATATTGGTGGACCTAGTTTGGAAAAATTCATGTGGACTGTAAGCAAGATTTTGTAAATAGTAAAATGGCAACTAGATTAGTGTAGTAGTTAGCTGTTGCAAAGTGAGAAGTACAGAGAGGGTAAGGGAGAATAAATATTTACACGGCCAGTCCACCTCTTTTAAACGTTAACACGTGTTGTTGTTTGTCGTAGTAAGCTACTTTCACAGTCGTATCACTGTGTCGTTACGCTGTTAATGAAAATTTCAGAGTTATTTGAAGTATTATTACGTGTTCTGTTTTTCAATTTGAAGTACTATTTGTTGTTGTTGATCATAAATCTTATTTAGTTCAACACAAAGGTGCTTTTATATGTATACTGGATACTGTGTTATTTTGTATGAGGTTATAAACAAGTTATGTTTATATAGGATTTTAGTAATGATATCACATGGCGTGAGATATTCAGGACGCTGCTAACAAAAACCTTAAAATACATGACAGGTTTTTTTGTACATACTCCATATTAAGGTAATGGACTTGAAAATCCAAACCAATTACCCGAAACAATAGAATATCGAAGGTCTGATAAATTGTAACACAATAGTTGACACACAGATGGAGTTTGACACACAGATGAACAGACATGTAGACGGACAGCACTTTTACCTTCCAACCCCAAAATTAGTAGAGTTCTTCCTTGGATAAATAGTTACCGATGTGCATGTTTCAAACCTCTAGGATTATCCCACAAAAGATCTGCAGCACAGACAGTTGGACGGACAGACCAACGGACAATTACACGATTTCATTAAGGCACTGTCGGGACATTAATAATGAGTATTATAACAAGAGGTAATTCGAATTTACTGTTATAGTGGTTGTAAAAATACACAAAGACCATCAAAATGTATTAATAATAGTGACATAACAACATAGCACAGGTATGTTTAAGGGTCATGACTTTGCATTATATGTCTCAAAATGTATACGGCAGAGCTCTATAGCTCTAGGTTTCAGTCAAACTTTTACATAGTGACAAAAATGTTCCATTTACTAGGGAAAGTTCCAATTGTAGAGACGGGTTCATCGCAATTACTACGATGGAAGTCACAGGGATCATAAATCTTGGAAATAAGGCTAAGCTCTTATAAGCTACTTTGAGAGGACCAATGTAGGCTTAATATGGAGAGGTGAGGATCATCTGATTGTATAAGAAGACTGGAGTCTCACAGTGATCTTTAGGAAACCTCTGTACAGTTAGAAACCTATTTTATAAGTTCAAAGCCTCCTAGATTCAGAAACTGGGTGTTTAGGTCTTTAAGTTCTAGTGCTTCTTCGACACCATTAGCTCCATTAATGATGTTATCCACATAACCTTGATGAGTGGGGACTTCGGCTGAGCGAGGGAAGCGTGCACCTTCATCTTGGGCTAACTGCTTCAGAGTTTTGATGGAAAAGTAGGGTGAGCTGTTCATAAGATATGTTATAATGGAGAGCTGATAGATAGACAGAGTTTAAGAGAGATCAGCACGCAAGTATATGAGCTAGAAGAGATGATCATGGGGGCCACCTTATTAACGCAGAAAATGTGTATTATGCCACACGAATAGATCACAATTTTATAGGCGACTCTGGATAAGAATATCCAGTGTAATTTTTAACCTTTGGTCCTGTAATCTGGACATCACTGTGAGCGATGATTGAACTGGTACTGCATCAGCATCGGTACGTTACATCGAAAATCATTTGGATTTTAAAGGTGCTACTATGAGTCTTGACCACGTATTTTAGTTTGTTATAGTTACATATAAAACTGCATATGTAACAAAATGTATAATGCATTAACATATAATGAATGTTATTGGTAATATCAGAAAACTTTTTACGCTAGAAGGTTTGTACTGTAAAATATATTTTTCTACGTAATTAATATTTTCCTAACCGTGTCATTTATAAAGTAATTATAAGTGCTATATAAAAAATAAACTATTGCGTAGTTTTATTACTTAATTTACGAGTATTGTTTGGCATATTAAATTTATGTATCAGTTCAACTTCTGCTATTTCATCCACTAACTTGATATTTGTATTATTAGTTTTATAATATTTTCCCTATGTATAAGGCCTCAGGACTATGAAGTTACAGTGACCTTACAAACAGAGAGAGAGATCCAGTACAGTAGAGAGTGCGAAAAATTCTGTACGGTGTGACGGAAAATCAAAGGAACCAAAAGGATGTAATTAAAGAGTTCTTTTTGGAACTCCTCATATGGATGAACAGACAGAATAGAGTCCTTCCTCGGACCTAAAGTAACCCGTGTACCAAGTACCAAATCTCCAAAACCTCTCCTACGTGTTACCACACAGATGGATAGATGGCCAGACATAAAGATGATTTTAAGAAACCCATGTCGGGTTCTCGATAATAAATTGCCCCGATCACATGCTGGATTCTAATCAACGATATTACATTCAAAGACAATGTGCAATATTTAAAATTCAATTTTATCTATCTGCTAAAACATCTAGTATGAAATTAAATCTTGTCTATATCTATGCTATTGTAATTTTGCAGCTTAAAATACTTGCATTTTGTCCTCAGTATTGTTTTTGTCCTTCACCCAAAATATTTTTCTTACTAAATGAAATTATAGTTTTTATTTAAATTTACAGTTTAATTCAACATTTTAGGTTACCTTGACGATTAAAACATCTACTGTATATATTTAGTATGTTAAAATAGCGACGGCAAATTTTCATCATAATCCAGTCAGTATTTTAAATCAAAGTAAAGATATTGGTTTCAAATCATCCGTTTTCAGTACGAAACTCAAAATAAGGGAAGTAAAAACCACAAGTGGCTATATTAAAAATAATATGAATTATTTAAGAAGTAATTTATAGTATTATCATGTTTATAACCTGGTGCTCAAGTACTATACTTGATAGTTCTAATGTTAATACTAATACGCAATGCTAGTTCTAGTACCATTCAACAATTGAAAATGGACATACATCTTTTATTTGCTGTATAACAAAAAGAGATTGCGTAAATAAGCTCTTTTGAAATAAATCAGTTAACAGAGGAAATCATTGGACAAATACAGATAATTAAAAACACAGAATTGGGAACACATACAGTACAATGGGCGATAGAATCGTAATCCAATTAACGTGTGTGAAATTCTCTTTATATATTGGAATTTCTGTATTCTTTTTTCCTTAACACCAATCGTCAAAAAATCTAAAAATTGTATTGACCTCTCCAGCACTACAGCCCATGAACTCCAGGCTAGAAAGCTGCAGAAAGTTTGGCGATCAATTTCGTTATTTATCTTTGGACTGTAAAACGTTAGCTTTATCTTGACATATAACTTTATATGACAAGGTAAGACAACGTGTTACGTAACATTCTTCGCTGAAGTTGCATGATAATTTCAAGTCTAGATTATAGCTCAGTGCATTCTCTAGATGTCTTGCGGACAGGCAGACAATCAGAGAAAAATACGTTTTTAGAGCCTCGAGGTAGACGGAATAGAAAACCTGCAGTCTACTGAGTGATAGCCATTAAAGCCTACTTGAAGTTCAGACAAGTACCAAAGATATACATGCATCTCATGCTTTTACATTGAAATTAATTTTCTTGGAAAGGTTTTAGCTCTACAGGTAAAATTTTTCTCGAGATATCTTGCAAATCATGTCTTTATCTTTCATATCATATCTAGCCAAATTCCATATAGAGACGTATCGTCAATGATAAGATAATCTAAAAGGAAATAACATTACATACAAAATTCCATAATCCAATTCGTTCATACACAAATAGACAGACATAAAAGGAATTTTCCTGTACCCTTAGTGACGGCTGTGCAATATATACATTTCAAGTTTATAACTCAAAAATATAATTTATATTTGCACGTAGTGAGGCTTCAGCAACATCAAAAATGAAATAAATAAAAATATATTTTTTCTCTATGTAAATAATGCGATGCATAGAAGTTTGGCCGCCCCGTATAAACAATATTAAGCAATATATAACGTTATAATTTTTCTATGTTTCCGCTAAATTTCACGCACGCTTGTGTGTGTGTGTGAAATGTTACCTGATTAAGAACTAGGTAAGTCAGGAAATTGATTTTTGGAAACTTCATTGATACGCTCCCCCAAAGAATCTGTTTTTGCCCCAAAACTGCCAATGAAATTTGATGCGGTGTTACCATATCGCTGGTGACCACCAGCTGTTACTATAGCTAACTCTGTATGTTTTAACAGACAAGGTTGTCCCCAAAATATGAATTAAAAGAAACGAACCTATATTTCTTTACGGTAATAGCTGAAGGTGTTCGATTATTGCAACAGATGATTAGACTAATCAGTAATTTTGTATACACGTAAGCTGACAATATTTCGTACTGAATGTAGAGGGGGTATTCAGACACGCAATCGTCGCGTCGGACTATTTAAGTGCGGGTTGCTCTAATGTAGGTAGGATATTATTTACTTAACTGTAGGAATGGTTGTAATATTCATCTCTGAGCGTATTATTTATAATATCTTATACATTTATATTATTTTAATGGAGGCACAGATGCCTGATATTGAATAAAATCTCAATGTGTAATTCAGAGAGCACACTACCAAACAGATATTGGAGTGCAAAACAGATCCTCATAACTTTTATTATGAAGATCGATATATGGCTAGCCGTGAAATAAAAACCTGAATTTTCCATCTCTCTTTCCGAACAATGTTTTAACGATTGTGCATGGAAATACTTTTGTTAAATGCTTAAGACTCAAAGTCCTTGGTTTATATAGGTTCTTAGCTAATGTTAGTTGTTACATTTTAACTTATACATTGATATTACATTTTAATTGCCCTAAATTGAGTAAGTGAACATTTAGCTTAAGGGCACACCACAGTCTTACTTCTAAGCATTGTAGGAATTTTACCACCACGATATAAAAATTTGTATAACCCATAAGGAATAATAAAACTCAATTAAAATGCAACAATAGCGTCACACTTTCACTTAGAGATAAGTCCTTGATGTATTGTTGGCTCTCGCTAGTTCAAGCACCATTGTTCTATTGTTTCCATTGTCATTAGCAGGTATTGTGTTGCCTGATGCGTTGTTTCCTTAATTATTAGTTAAACGTTTAACGATACCAGATAGCAAAGGCTCTGCATTTGGAAATGGTTTATTCATACCTTTGTGCGACTCTTGTTGCATACTTTCCAAAGATTAATGGTATAAATAAATATGTATTTAATTTATATGCATCCAATTAGTACATAATACTGAATGACATTTATCGGACTGGATAGCGTGTAATATTTTGAGCCGTAATGGTTGAGCATTAGCGAAGCCTTTTACTTGAGAATGTGGAAATATTTCGTTTCTTTATGTTTGTCTGTCTGTCTGATCTTAATAACGCTGCAACAATATATTTTTATCGGTTATAGTTTATAAATTAGGGCTGCATTGCGCTAAATCCATGTTAAAGATTTGTTAATAGTACGAATGGCTATGATACTGAAACATTTATCAAACGAAAATAACAACATAAAAAATTTAAACACATAAATAAATTGCTTCATGAAACGTCCCAATGTACTGCTCATTTTTGTATGCTGTTGCCCTTCTCATTAAATACCATGACATATGTACCAAATTGTAATAAATATCTTGAAATAAATACTTTCATGAATTCTTCTACTTTAAAAAAATCTTAAAAGTGTGAAAGATATTTATTTAGACTTACATAAAATTAATTACATAGGATTAGCTATTACGCTTTAAAACAGAGATATATCAAACATAACAAAAAGATAAGGTTCCTTACACGAATGAATAAGTTGGAGGAAAGTTTACAAACTCAAATACAAACGGTATAATTTATAAAAGCCTTTCATCCCACACTGTACTTTTATAACGCGAAGTAAAAGGGAGTATCAAAGCCATATTCGTTTTCAAGCATAAAAGCAAACTTAACACAAGTCTGTAATTAAATTTATGAAAGCCCTTTACAATCATGTTCCACAAAGACTGAACTTTCTTTTTAAACTTCTGAGAAAGGTTTCATTCTGCGCTCCACGTGTTCCAGTACCTAAAGTAAAACCTGCTGGTAATTTTCAAAATGTCTAATCAGAAGGTGTATGTGAAAAGTTTTCCTTTTTTATATTGAACGCAGTAATCATAAATTCTTCTTTCAGTTGTTCTCAGTTGACCGATTTGGTAGTGTAATTAATCTGTCAGATCTCTACAAATATACAAAGTTTTAATCTGGAATAAATAATTACCTTAATTATACTAACCAAATTTATTGAATGAAAACTATACATCACATGACGTGTATTTATATTTAAAATTATTAATAAAATTAAATATTGCACAGTTAACAAATGTTTTACTGTTGGAAAACACTGTGTCTAAAAAAGTTTTCATGGAATGGTGTTGCTTTTTTATTTTACACTATTTAAACTTTATAAGTCGTGTCTTAAAATGATGACTTCGTAGGGACGAAAATTACAACCATTAAATATTATCACATATATTGGCTGAGCTTTAGCGAAAACTATTACTCATAAGGCTGGAAACAAATTAATTTCGTCCGCACGATTCCTCGAAAAGCAACATCTATAGACTTTAAATTGTACCTAAGGCTCCATTTGTATATTACAAACTCTGAGTTCGATGATGGTGCATGTCACTACATGTGATTTGGCTAAGCGTTAAAGCATATTTTTACATTATACTTATGGGTAGCTATAGTGGCAACAAGAAAATAGCAGAATAAATAAATGTATAAATAAACTCATTACACCTATAAGAGAAACAACCAAATGAGATTTTAACTTATGAGATATTAACACGTATATCCTAACTAACTCATCACTCACAGCATCATCTTTTGGTGACATGATATGTAAACTTTTATTAATTAAACACTGCTATGAAATACGACTTATGAACAAACCTTTTAATGTATCATATGCTGATATATTCTGAGAATATTTCGTTTGTAGACTTTAAACTTTGCAGAAACTTAATTTTTACATATAAAGGACGAGTTCTATGATGGTATATGACCAACCATGAAATTGGACTGAGACTCGTTAAGGTATATCACTTATTAGGAGGTCGCAATTCCTCTTATCTGCTGGGAGGTTGTAAACATTCTTTTATGTATTATTGTCTGTCTGTGTATCTGTCCACAGGACATATCGAGCTTTAGACTTATAGTTTAGTGTGTAATCTGGGTAAATGCGATACACAGTGAGGCGCACTCTTATCCTGTATATTTACCCATATCTTTAATGGTACATATTATTACTTAAGGGTTAGCAAAATGTATATGAAACCTTAAATACAACTTTTTAATACTATAACACACGTGCTTGTCTGTATTTATGTGGTGATGTTGCTGAAGCCTCACTAGGTCCAAATCTAAATTACAAAACTACAACTATTTCACAGAATTCTTATTAATACAGAGGCTTATTGTACTACTTAGGCTGACGAAGTAAACTAGTCGTAATCAACATTTAAATTCTTCGATTTGCACCGCTTACAGTATCGATTTAACATTTGTTGATTGTGCCACAATGAGGCTGAGATATTTAAAGAATTTAATTATCCAAGCGATGTTTTTACTTGAACTGTAAAATTTTGATACTAATATTTATTAACTGAATGTAGGTACATCTAAATTTAATTCCTTAGAATAAATTTTAAATGCAATGTAAATTGACTAAACAATTAACACCGTAGCACAATGAACAGAATAACGCACTTACTTATCGACGATGTTAAAGTATTATTCTGGTAGTGTAATATGTTCCTACATTTTGTGCAGTGAACGCTTACTTTCAGTCTCACAGATAACAATGAACAATAAATCAGAGTTTCTCAAATAAAATTATAAATACAAACAACTCACTTGAGGTAGTATTGTTCGCATTTCAGTTATAATCAAAAGAAAGAAGCAAATATTTCCCATACAAAGGAAGTCAATTTTCTCTCAATGTTTACTTCAGCAAGCGAGGCAGTCTTTATAAAGCTGACGCCAGACGTTCATCAGTCTTATCTCTTTTCTTGTTGCTCCTATTTGCTGATCCTCCAATATTTTAACTGAGCTCTAGTTTTTTGTTGGATATCGGAATCGTATTAATTTAACTGGCATATGAACCATTAATTTATTATTTGATACGTATTATTGTTTGGACCAAACAGCGAGAATGGCCAATCTGTTCTACGCATGTCCTTTTGGAGAATTATGGTTCTTCAGGAATAATTTACAACATATAGCCTAATGTTAGATATAATAAAATTTGTATTTTATTACAAAAATAAATCAGTATTGTGAAAATAAACGTGTAGCCTACATTGTTTAATTAGTTTTAACTACATTAGAAAAACATTTCATAAATAAAAGATTCGTAAACTCTATGTGAATGACTAACAGTTAAGAACACAACATTAATGTAACGTTATTTTCATTATAAAAAACAATCAAATAAAATTTAACTCCTAGCTTTTGTTAAAAAAGTGGTTCTTTTATTTTAATTATTATTTATATTATAAAAAATAAATATCAAAGTTTTTGCAGTCGTTTGCTAACGAACAGTCTATCATTTTCACTGCTATTAGACATTTTGTAAGCGACACCTAGTAAGAGGGCTATATTGCAGTTTGATATAAGAGAACTAAATAAAACCTGTTACACTTTATAAATCATTTAAATGCACTCAGCGCATTACTTGAGCAGTATTTAACGATGGTAGTTAAGACCACTCAGTTTGAAATTAAATAATATGACGAAGTAAAAGGGTGGAGAGGTACTTGGGAGAAACGAGCACTTAAATCATTAAAGTCTAGGTTTTGTTTGTGAGTCTCCTAATGTAAGTTCAGCACTTATAACTTATAACGGAGACTATTTTTTATGCAGTTACCGACATACAACATAAGTTAGAATTATATAACGAGCTAAAAAACGTTCTATCTCTTAAAATATTGTTTTATTTTTGTTTTTCTGTAGGGAATAAATTTCGAGAATTATTTTATATAGAATACATATTTAATTACATTTTTACAAATGTGAGCTCCATTTTTCCTCAACAAGAATCCCTCACAGCACAAACACAATTTAATTCGTACGTCGGATAAAGTAACATAATAAGACAAAAGACAAAATATATGTGAAAAACGTAAAATTATAACTACTCAAGAAGGATAGTTCACGTGAGAAATCTTCCTTTTTAGCACTATATAAAACTATAAATTTACAGCAATTTCAAACAGAGGCTTTTTTAAGATATGATTTTAAGAAGCGTCTAAGCACTTTTTAAAGTATTTTTATATGTATAATATTTACATTTATAAATTTTTGTTTTACCTAGTTTAAGTTTGTAATCGAACTTGGTAAATTAGATTACATGATTAGTATATATAATATTGCTTCACATTTATTGACCAGATAAAGTAGACTGTTAGCTGACAGTTGTATGATTTACTCCCGAGTCTCCCATTGTTTCGGAGAAGCCACGCGATGTAGCATGGCCCTCAGGCCTGTCCCTCTGACGACCCGCATTCTTTCTCGTTCTGGGTTTTGAGTATGTCAGTAGTGTAGCCTGGTTTTTAATGGAGATGTTTGTCCATTAGATGAAACATAAGAAAGACATCAGATCTCAATACTCGGTACATAATTTTCTTTTATTGGAACATTTAGTTGAACATTCAGCTGCTCGTAATACTTTTAACCTTTTCAGTCACCTTTTTTAACACAAATACCGGTGAAACAACAACCCAGAACAGTCAAGAATTTATACGAACTCGCAATAAATCATTAATCAAGTTCTCTTCTCTACTCTAAAATAAAAACTAACTAGTACCACAATTACCACCCGAAGTTAACAATGCTTTTAGTAATACATCACACTCTTAAGGGCGTTCAGCATTCAAAATGGACAAAAATAAATATGTTTTGTTTCTGAGGGCTACTTTATTTAGTTCTAACCAAGAAAAAAACAATGAAAGAGCCATATACTAAATTAGCTCTTCTAAATCGTTGCCCAGTAATCACTGTATTCTCTACAAACATGTTGATCTTTGCACCTAGAATGTTGCGTAAAATGAAAAAGTACTATATTCCTTTTAGATTTTACATTTGGTTTTGTGTTTAGAAGTTTATTATTCGCCTGCAGGAATAAATCTTTGCAATAAATGTCAACAACACAACTTTCGTTCTTTATATGGTCGTCTGCTTTAGTTCTAATACTGTTTGTGATTTGTATAACAAGTAATGTTACTCTATCCACGAGAGAACTGAAATATTGCTATCTTTGTTTTATAACTAAAATATCCAGAGAAAGAATGATAGGTTTTTCTGTTAAATAAATGGAAGGTAATATGTTTTGTAATGGTAGTTATATCTCTATTCATAGCCTAAACCTAAAATATACTACACAAATACCTACCAATAAACAGTATTAAAGAGGAGGAAATTATATTATTATTATCTGAATTGGTCTCTAGAACAAGGATGTAACTATCAAACATTAAACCTTTCAGGAATATAAAAGTGTATTTTGTATAACTGTCGGGTTAGAGGTTTTTCTGTTGTAACTATTCAGTATAACCATAAAACAATATTTCATTAAATGTTTTATAAACTTCATTCGTTGTATGCCTCGAATTTGTTTGCCATTTTAACCGGAATTCTCAGAGTTGTTGTCTTAAGGACAAGTTAGTAAAAAACAAATAAAGGGTTTGAGACAAAGGACAATAGAGTAAAGTTAATAAATTTACTGGTACACACAGTGTGTAGTATTAGTATTGTAAAACTAATTCTTCAACCGTTTAACGTTTTAATAATTTAATTTGTTTACAAAAAAATTAAAATTAATTTTGTCAGGAAAAACTTTTAGTTATAATTATACTAAATATTATACTATTAATATTTTAACTAAGTAGAAATTACATATTTAAATAACACTCGAGTACAAGTACTGAAATTATATGGCTTTACAATGTGTCATATACTCAGATAAAACGATGTTCTACTTCACTTCCATGAGCCAATTTTCTGGGACAGGTTTTTATTCTCTGCTGTACATACGGATTTCCTGCATACCTTTCTCTTTGTGATCCTTTTATTTCCTTTGATAAAACTCCGATCTTCTTTTTTCCCATTCTCTAAGTTTTTTTCAGAGCCGGGTGAAAGTGACAAGCCCAGAGCAGCTTGACTTAATGCTATATACAACGTTACATAGCGCACAAAGGCCTGGTTCCTAACTCTGTTAACAGCTAATTAGTATTGCCATTTGCCAATATGAGTTTTATAATATATATGATGCACCACATACCACATGATGCAGGGTTCTCATTAGAACTGGGTTCTGTTAAAAACTCATATTCTGAAAAGTTGTCAATTACAATTAGTAACCCAGACATTTGATAAATACATATTTACTGACATAAGCACAAGTAATTTAAACTCACAACATATTGTGTTATTATTGTCTAAATTGATCAAGACTACCCGACAATTTTTTTTTCTTTTTAGCATGAAAATTTGATAAGTATACTTTTAGAAGAAACCCGTTGAAAATAGGTGAATGAAACTTGCATGCAGCATTATACCTGTAGTATTACAAGCTTTGTTGCCTTATGCTTTGAGACGGTGTTCTGTACTTAAATGTTTTGTAATGTAATGTTTTTATTTTTTTTAACTTCCCTTATAGCTACAATAGTTTAAATATGTGAACTTTCTCATGACTTTAATAAAATATAATTTCAGTGATAACCAAACAAAAAGAATTTTTGTCATTGTTAGGTTTCCATATCTATACATAACTGCCTAAAAATCACGATTAAAATGTCTGAATGATCACCGGATTCTCCAGGTTTATCGCTAGCAACTTTGCCGTCGCTAAACTATCTAAGACTTCAGAAATAAAATTCAAAATTTAAGGGAAGAAAATATATTATTTCATAATCTATTTTCAGTTCTTTCTCTACAACTTTCCATAAAATCTTCGCTCCGTAATAAATATTTCAGATACAACTACCATGTCTTAAACATATAACACTAGATGGAATACATACATATTGGAACTAATTGGATATTTATGAGATATTTATAACAATTATAATTGAGCGTGAAATACGAAATCCGTGTAAACAGGAATTTTTCTTTCATATTAATACATATAAATAAATCTCGAAGGAGCAATTACTTTTTATGATCTTTGTTGAAATTCAATAAGTCTATCGACGTTTTTCAAACCTAATTAATACGTATAGATACATATTCTTTGCTTGTATCGTTTATGAATACATTAAAATATGTATTTTAAAAAATTATATCAATGATTTTTTAACATTTAATCATTAAACTGTTAATAATATTATACTGTAATAAATAATACCAAAAACAGCAAGTGTACAGGGAGAGATTGTCAGCTATATATCATGAGGCCAGGTGTGGCAACTGGCAACTGTCAACTGATTAATTATAGGACCAGTTCCTAATGTTATTGTACAAGAGACTTTACCGCACGTCGTACTGCCGTACAGAGGTGCAGCAGTAGTTACGTTGCTATCATAGTGTACCATGAGGGAATATTATATTATAATGAAATATTAATAATAATGTGAACATGAGTGGGACAGGTGAGGATGCTAGAAGGTACTACCATCTGCTATGTTAAATATAAGACTACAGTAAATATTTTGTACGATTTAGGTATAATCAATGGACATAGAGAAAAATACATGGTATTCAATTTTTCATTCTGTATTTACATTATACATTGTAGTTCATTTCGTCACTCAAAAAAGCAACATATTTGTAAGTAGTAAAATTAAAATTAATGAAACCTTAAATATTGGGGTAAACTTATTACATATTTATAAATTGGTACGGCAACTACCTGAAGCTAACGACTGACAATGAAATAAGAATTCACAAATAACTTACAATATTGTATCATGTAATATTGTACAATTTAATATATATTTAATATACGATTATTATAATAATATTATTAATGCGAAAGTGCCTTTACTTGTTTGATTTGCTTTCACGCGTAAACTATTCAACCGATTGTACTGAAATTTTACATGGACATTCTTACGGTCCCTGGTATGAATTTATGCCTAATCTTATTTCGAAAATCCATCCAGGATACACCACACTGCCTTTAAAGTAGCAAAATATCCTATCCTGGTCTCTAATTATTGCGAAATATTAATTGAGGCTCTTTCAATTATCAAATTTAATCACCTGTTCCACGTAAATTCATTTTGACATCACAGCAATATGTTTAATTAATTTAACCATTATTTTCAGGTTGTTTACATCTATTGTGTGATAATTCTCGCCGTTTTCTCATTTCAGCGATTAGGTAGGCATACACCTACCTTAGAAAATATTTTAATACATAAGTTGGTCAGAATTTGACTCCGAAGAATCCCTTTGAAGCAATCGTGAAGAACTATGCTAGTTCTATGAAAGTTCGCTGGACTGTTTTTTTTTTTTTATCAATTCCAGTTCTAAATATTCTAAGTTATTTTAAATATTTTTCAGTTTATAAAGAAGCAAATACGTAAATATTTTCATTGTTAATGTACTTTTAACTGTACATTTTTGCAAAAAAAGTATATAAAATACAACGTTATTATCTAACTGTTATTATAACTTTATAATAACACGTGCAACGCCTTCTAAATTGCGTGCTAAGAAACATGTAACTGCTAGCAGTGTAGATATACGAGACAATGTAATATAAATTATGCTTTTTAACGGCATCTTTAAAATATTTTGAAGATCGGGAACTGACGTAAGGTACAAAAAATGTCTTGGTGGTGGTGACTCAGGTCTGTCACTGCCACATGTTAACTTGCACTGAGAAACGTAAGTATTTATTAGAGTGCTATCCCTATCAATTAGCGTGTCAGGAATCATACGAATGTAGGTTCATTCGAAACATCTGCATGAACTGACTCACGTAGTCAATAAATTTTAATAGGCTCTTGCTGAAAACCCCCGCTGTAACTGAATTATTATTAAATACCTAAATCTGTGTATGTATATATATATATATATATATATATATATATATATATATATATATATATATATATATATATATATATATATTTCTTGTTCTTGTATTCGTGTGTATTTAACTAAACTCCTCCTAAACGACCGGACCGATTTTGATGAAATTTCTTGTGTGCGTTGAAAGGGATTCGAGAATGGTTTAGATTCACAATTTGGTCCCATTTAAATAGTCTATTTAATTAAATTTTTATTTATAAATTTTTGTTGATATTGGAGTGTTTTACATTGGATTTGGCAGATTGCGCTACGATTCGTAATATAAATTGAACTGATACTTCACAGCTGTTAACACTTTCAGCTGAAGTTCAACAAAGAGGCAGAAACATTTGTTTAAATTTATAAAATTATTATTGTAACGTGCTTGATCAGTAATGTAATGCAGATTGCATAGAAGAAGTTATTGCCTAATTTCAAATTTAGATTACACCATCGATCACGTGGATAAACTCTTCCCGTAAATAAAATAATCGTGATTGACGGTCAGCAGCAATTTTTATTCATCAAATTAGAGACAACTCTTAATCTGTATTTGCATGTAAAACAGGTCTATCAGTTTTATTTACACCCCATTCAACATATTGGGTTTAGCATTCGAGGTCTTTTAATTAACTCAGTTATATTAAATCACTATTTACTACCATAATATAAAATTACCATACAGTGTTAAAATCATTTCAGACGACACAAGTTAAACACTTAACGAAACTCAAAAATGAAATAAAAGTTTGGGTTTGTGTACCTTGGTGTATAAATTCTACTTATTCTTGAAAAATTTCAGATGTTAAGAAAATCTGTTCGTGTCAGTATTTCTTGTGGATGTTAGTGCCCATTCTCATTTCTGCCTAACTACACGTAATATATGTTTTCCCATCTGTTTATACTTGTGTTGCTGGTAATGGTAAAGCGATTCTTTCCTCATCAACGTGTTTTTCCTAAAACTTAATTGTGTAACTATGTTACCTACAGTATAATTATGCAGGTGAAAAATACCTTACAATAATTTAATGAAATTTGGAATATGAAATGCTGTTAGTTCAAAGGAAGGATATCGAAGCATCTCCATCTTTGAAAGCACTTAACTGAAGAAAGCATTGTTGGATGAAAGGTTCAAATTGGCTTGTCAGAAACACGCTATACTGAATGTATTGTAGTGGGGTTTGCTATGAAATAATAAAAGCTACCATATTAGATTTGTCCAAACTAGTTGTTTATACATGAGGTATTTTAATAAGTATTTGCTTAAAATTGTATTCAATAATAATAATTTTACTGCTAATTTTAGGCTTAGTTTTGTAACCAATTGATTATTTTGTTGTTTTTTACTGGAATTGGATATTAGTGAACAAATGTTAGTGAAATTATTTTGGGTTTTATTCTGAATACCGTTTGTTTCATTACAGATTAATCACTCATTGTAATTCAGTAAATTATAAAGGGGCAACAAAATAACAACTCCGGATTATTCTGTTGATATGAAAACGAAGTTATTTTTACCGTTTATTACTGTTAATCGTTACATCTATATTGCGTTAATTTCTTTCTTTTGTCTGTGAAACTAAACATATAAATCTCAAATTTTTACAGTAACTTGTAAATAAAAAAAACTATTGTAAACGTTACACGTTTTCATTTTAAGTAAAATTGTCTAATAAGCATTTTCAAAGGTGATTTCTTTACTTTTACTGCGAGAGAAGTAAAATAGAGTATCCTTTTCTTATATCCACATAGGTGTGCTGTTAATGTTCGAGCATTTCTATCTGGTTTTATGATGATGAGTTAAATATTATTTATGAATATGACGGTTGTTTTAAGTGTGTAACTCTAGGAAAACTACATTCTGAGAAAACATATTGTATTATGTTTCTAACTATTACGTGCCTAGTTTCGGGTGCAATTTACTTTCAGACTAAGATATTTCTGGTGTCACATTTGAGCTCACTTTGTTGCCATGATCAAGAAGATATACATAGGCAAGTCTGAAAAGCCTACATCTGTCAAAAGGCAATTAAGATGGATTTTATAATAGTTTTTAATTTTATAACCAAAGTTAGATAATAACTCTGTCTTCCGTATCCGCCTTTTAGTACTGATCAAGCCACTGCCTTCATAGTATTTAATAAAACGTACCTTTTTATCTTAATGTCTTTTTAGACTGTTGGTCAAAAATACTCTGTGTTCAACAGTGGTTTCAGGAAAGGTTTAAATAATAAGTTCTTTACTATCAAGCTTATCTTATAGTTTAAAGACTATAAATTTAAATAAATTGAAATAGTAGTTAGATTATTAAACATGTGGTTTTGCTGGCATATAAAAAATTTTTTACACGGTATAGTTGGGATAGGTTTTTTACAACTATAGAAACCAGTCTGGCTTATCACGGAGGGATTTTAGAAATAGAAACAGACCTGTATAATAACCAGGGGAGCCTAAGAATGTCCTTGTAATGTTTTAGTACAATCGGTCTAGTAGAATTTACGTGATTGATTAAAACACACACACACACACACACACACACACACGCGCAAAGATAGAGATATCATTAGGTTTTTATATAATATTATAATTGTTGAAATTTGTAGTATCTCAACTATTTTAAAAATTATATGTCCTTTTTGGCACCTCTTTTATATTTCACTTCTAGGTATTACACTGTTGCAGGTATACCCGTTAGTAGCTACCTGATAGCTATCAGTTACAGTTCACAGGCACAATACCCACAGACTTATGAAAGACAAACACGCAATAAATTTGACTTGCATTAATACTAATGTCATATCTGTATCGCTGGGATCTGGCTATATATTTTAGTTTTATATTTGGTCCACTTCAGAAATGAAATTTTTATATAAACTACAGCTGGATATATCATTACCCATTTTAACAGTAATTTCTTATACTTATTTTGCATGAGGTATGAGTAAAGACCATTTTTGAATTGTGTTTAATATTAATGCGAGTGGTGTAGCCACACGCAGTCATTGAATATTTATTATAAAATATACAATCGATTGAGTTTTATCGACTAGTATGAGGCATATCTCGATATTTTACAATTTTATGTATTCCTAGGATATATAAATAATTTTTCAAAATAACAATCCGAAATTAAAATGACTTTAACCTTCTTAAAACGGGAATATTTTAAATAACGGCTTGTCTAGAGGCATATTTAGATATAATTACAAATTTTATCCTGATCACCTTATAATAAATTGTCCTTAGTTCAAATCCAAAAATTTATTATTGAAATAAAAATTGATATTATTTTGACCTTATAAATCCAAAGGATAGTAATTACTTTTCTGAATAATCAATTATAGACTACGTCTAAATTCCTCCAGTTCTCAATAAACATACTCTCCTATCGGATTGAAGCTTAAACCGTTCACATATGGTTTTCAAACTGTTTTTGTATTTCCTTATTTTATAACTCTTTAGGATAATAAAATAGCTCAAATGATTCTAGATTACTGAAATATTATCTCTCTCGTCTTTTTAAAACCTCTGTGATGAGGAAATAAAATGTTTATCTTCTTAGTCTAACAAGAACGAGAGGAATATCAACTAAAATACAATCAAATATTCTTTTAGTATTTAATTTTACTAAATCTCTCTACAATCAGTTAATCAACTGAATTAAAGTACAATAAACTCTGATTATTGGAGAAAATAAACCTTTTGGAATAAATTTAAAGTAGTTATATCAAATAATAGCTTAACACTATAAATCGTGACAATCCTCAATAACCGTGTAACACAATTTTATTTTGATAATAGTGATATAATAATTTTCCATAAATTGGCTTTGTTTTTAACATGATTTACAGTTTTCTATTCGACCAATTATAGTGATACATAAATCCAAATGTTCATAACTGTAAGTACATTGAAATTTGTCAGAAGGCGTGTGTTCAATAAGCCAACAGTGGTTTGAATTTAAAAATGTTTTTCCTCCAATATAAACTTTGAAATAAGATACATATGACTCAGAAAGTTATAATAATACGATTTAGACTGTTTTAAAATAAGCATTTCTCTATTTATAACAGCTATAAGGCTTTTAGTGTAGATTATATAGTAATATGTGATAACAGTGAACTGATATAGGAGTATTACGGTTAATTTGGTTTTCTGAGATCCATGTGTGTGCTTATTACGTCTCCAATGTGAGATAGATATTGATATCATATCTTGCCATTAAGGAACTATTTTAGTTGAATTCGTATCTCAAATTATTCACGTTTTTAAGTTAAACTTAGGGACATGAACCAAATTAATTTTTAAATATGCTTAAAGGTATAAGTTAGTTTTTTAAAAAAGGGGAGTCGAATGACCCTATCTCGCCAATGTTAATTTGTATGATTTCAAGTACGCATTACAATAAAACTATAAAAGATATCTCAATTATTTATTTTTTTATTTTAAATACCATCCTTTAGCCTACATTTTAAGCAAAATTTAAATATATAAATTTTTAAAAATATGTTTTATTTTTTTTAATTTGTATAAAAATTGCTTTGTTTTTATGGAAACAAAGTGATTTAAAATTTATAATAAGAAGAACTACTAAAAAAGCTGTATTTAAAATATTTACTTAAACATGACAAACAATTTTTTTTTTAATTGTTGTGATTTCTCTAATGGTTCCAGAGTTATGTGTACCGAAAGTGTTAAAAATATAACTTTCGGAAAATTCAAATTAAAGTCTAGGCTAGGCTAATTTCTTTTGTTAATCATACCTTAGAACATTCCAGCTCTATAAGCAGGCTGTTCTGCACCTTCCCCTTCTTCATAAATGTCTTCCAACTTCCTTTTTGCTGCTGTTGCCTTTTCTACGACATTTTTTTTCTATCTCGTCTATTGCTATTTCAGCCTTCGCGATGCGGCACAAGTCTTCACGTTTCAAAGCGGCGGCGACACAATTACTCCCAGGAACTATTCCCAACTTCCTCAGGATCTCACATTTAGCTATATTGCCATCATTGTAGCAAGCCACTGCATCATAAACCTCTAGCTCAAGTACAGATTTCATTATAAATGTTGATTTTGGTAGCCTAGCCCATATTACGTTATTGAGCGATTCGCTGGGGTTATGGGTTTTTTCCATGCAAACACTTAGCTAACGATGCTGGGTTTGCTAAGTCCCTGAAAATTGGCTTTATCTCTTTCAAAACAATGGAGTTTTACATGGGTATGCTGGTTGTGGTCATAGCTTTCACCAGATTCTAGTGCTTTTTTATACTTACACCACGAGTCCTGGCCATTTGGGCAAAGGCCGTGCTCAGAAATTTTCATTTGTCGAACCCATATGGAAGTATTGTGCCCAAACAGCTGTCTTCATTCCTTCTAGAGAGGTAACATTTCTTCTAATTCCTAAGCCATAATACAATAATTGCATTGTGTTTATTGTGCTAAAAGTAAGACGACCCTTACCTCCTATTGTTTTCCCATCAGCCAAGAGAGTTTTACCCATTTTTTTCTTTAGGGACCTAAGTCTACATCCCATCCGTTTCTGGATGTGCCCTATACATTCTTTTTTTCAATCTCATAATCTGGACCATAAGGTTTTTCATTTGAAACTGTACTATAGGATGCACTGTCACCATCCCCTAGATAGTATTTATATCTAACACCATACTTAGCCTCCGACTCTCGAAACATTTCTAAGACGCCTTTCACCTCCATCCCTCCACTTGACCCCTGATAATTAGCCACACAACTAGCATCATGGTTACCTTGAACTCTCTCCTTACACCTGCAATGTTTGCTGAAAATCTTTATGTCAAGCACTTTGCATGCATCCCCCCAATGGCACTGACAATCCCGTTCAGAGAAGAATGACCGCGTCTCTGCCATGAGCCATCAAAAATTGCTGTTGGGTCATGTTTATTATCATTATCTTCTACTGCTTGTGTTACAGCTCTTTCCATTGAATATTCACTCACCTCCTTGGCAGCTTTTAGTAAAACATTGGTGTAGTATTTGAAAGCAGCGGGTTTAGGTAGGTTCATAATTCCGCAAACTATTTTTGCTGCCTGCTCTCCCTTTTCCCAATACTTCTAAAAGCGTAAGCCGTTCTAACATTGATTTCAGATTTTCCAGTAGGTAATTTACTACTGTTATAAGAACTTATTTCAAAATTACAAGAGTTACACTTCATATGCAATTTTACTTGTAACCCTTGTCTGTTACTTGTATTTAGTGACAGAGACCCTCCCACTTTACACAAACCGCAATATCACAAAGCATGTTTTCTAAATGGCCTAGATTTATTATATCATTAGGCCTATCAAATACGTCTCCTATATAGTCATCATACTTGCCTAATGATGCCCTTAGTTTCTTTTTTGAAGAGCTTTCCTTAGTACTAATATTGTCAGATGGAGTTTGGTTATGGCCTAGGCCTACCTGTGTGGAGCTGGCAATCGGTTCATTGTTGTTGATATTTATAATTTTACCACCTGGGTTATGAGTACCATGAAATACATTTTTACGTTTGTTGAACACTTTTATTCTAGGCATTATTACTAAAAATTACTTGTAATAATAATATTTGAAAAGAAAACACAACTTGAAACTCACTTTGCACTAATAAAATAGTAAACAACAACAACAGAAACAGGTGACAGTCAATATACTGACTAGTGACAGACTGAGTAAACAGTATTGCCAACATAGCCTTCTCAGTGAATTGAAAAAATAAAGTCAGAATTAGTGGTATATGTAACAAAATGCATATTACTGAAGCATTGACCGCGCCAATAAGAATAAAATGTGCGTGCACTGAGTTACTAAAACTCGAATAGGAAAATAAATAATGACCAGAAATTCATAAATGAGGTATCAAATGAAACAAGAAAATCAGTAGAATAAAATAACATTAAAAACTGAAAATTGATAATTTTGACCATTTAAGTCATCCGACTCCCCTTTTCTCTAAGAAACTCATTTAAACTTTCGTAGGTGTCATTAGAAACAACAAATCGTCAAGCAACCAATTAGATTTCTAAAGAATAAATCTGAGTAATCAAATAGAATAGGAGATATTCAGTACGTATAAGCAAACCATGCAAAAAGACATTTTTACTGATTGGGATTGTCAGAAATTTCAATAATCCTGATAATTACATTTGCTAGATTAGACAATATTGGTACCACTGTACTGTAACTGCTATACGCGGTATGTTGGCGAAACTGGGGTGTAATTGGATTGCAATCCTTTGACAAATTACTAACAGTTGCCATTGTTATAGATGGAGTGAATTGGATTGGAATTGTTGTTCAGTTTGTGTAGTTCCATGTGGTTTCGTAGAATCTAGTTAAACATAGTAACTTTACGTTTACTAGAACATTTGCATTTAGTTATATTTTCATACGTATATACACGATATGTTGTGAGAGGTTGGCAAACCACAAGATATGATGCTAGACACTAAAACAAATATCATTTATATATATTCCTACGTTGTGCTAGTTGAATAAAAAAATATTTAACTTAACTGCCGTGTTTGTAAAAACATTATATTACTTCAGTTAGTAATTTAGGTGTTGGAATTTTATTTCAACTATAACATCTGTTAGAGTGACATCTGTCCTCCTACCATCCACACCTAATTTTAATATTAACAACTAACTGTGCATCATTAAATGTTGTCGATACTCAAAACAATTATTATCTATGGTCTAGTATTTATTTGAATGGAGAAACCTGCAATCACTACTTTTTAACACCGACTGACTCCCTCACTTTAACCTTACCCTATCGCGGGACAAGTCCGAACCGTCCTTGTAGATATCACTTATCTAACCAGCTGATTGAACATTAGCGAACCGGTGACAAAAAGACCACTCACTCCCCTCATTAAAGAGTCCAGGAACTGTTGTTAGGTTATTGGACATAGAAGATGTTCATAACTTCAGATGTGTCTTTGCCAAGTCATATAGAAATAACGGGTCGCTTAAAATACAAAGTGAAGAACCCACGCGACGGGGGCACGCGCGTGACCTATGGCAGACGGAGACATTCTCATCGAGATAATTGACCTAAAAGAGGATGTTACGCAGATGATGTCAGAATCGTCTCACTATACGAATGATGGAAGTTATTGATCATACTGTTCCGCTTTTATATTGTGAAAAGTAACAATGATGTTAATTTCGGGAGAGATAAAATAAATTTAGGTAAAACGAGTGAATTCTAGTAAGCTGGTGTAGGTTCTTTGCCACAATTTTTCCATTCCTTGGAATAACTATTAAGTAAGATAAAGAATTCCATAAGATGTGCAGTGGGGTATGATGTATTCTTGTTCTGGACCTAACTCCAAGGCAGCGATGCTCATGCCTAATCTTCCAAACAGTTCAACTTAGCTAGTAATTCATTTTTATGAAACGGCTCCATATTGCATGTTGTTGACTGTGGAATACTGAAGAAATATCTGAGGATGTAGGTGTGATAGGTGAGACCCTGCGTAACAGACCGCCAATGACAGAGCTGATCTAAGCTCACAGACGCAGAATAGAGCCAATTTGTACTCAACCTAGTTTTTCTGTGAAGTAGAAAGAAATTCCCTCCAATCAGTTGTTAGCTGCGCTAGTTTTGAAGGATGCATTGATGGACTGAGAACACAAGTGATACCGTACATATTTTATTTCGAGCTCACCGATTGACAATTACAACTAATATTCCACAAGGTTTCTATATTCAATACACGATAATAATATTCTGCACAATGCTGCGAAACACTTTTGGAAGCTGCATCACGATATTTTTACAATAATTTGTAAATGTTTACTCTTACGATCAATTATCGTTTTGTCATATTTAAGAACCTGCCTGCTTAATTGTGTAGGGAGAATACATAGAATACTGGTAAATACAGTTAGAACAAAGAATTTAAATGAAGATCTGAAAACATGGAACGCTGCCTACACGAGTAAAGACATCGAAAGCCACTCAATCTTTGTAAGCACTTGACCCAAGAGGCCATTTATTGGGCGACGAGGTTCTAATTGGCTGTCAGAAACACGCTATACAGAAGGGATTGTAATGGTGTTTGGTATATAATTACGAACCTTAAGATTACTTTCATCACTCTGTATAATTTCTCACTTAAAATTTCATTGAAAATTTTCTTTACTAATGAATAATCACTTCTTTTTTTGGAGTTTATTCTTTTAACTATTATTTTATGACTGCTCGTATTGTGATAAATTCATGAATGTTGATTTTCACATAAAACCCAAGCCCAATAAATGTAAATTTAAATCATATTCCATTCTCTTTGTATTTTAGGAATACGGATGGATAAGTTTCATTTGAAAATATCAATCTAAGTCATATTAACATCTGAAATATTCCCGCAATGCAGTTCACTGAACAACATTGACGTTAAACGGAGACAAACAAATAACAAAACTGGGTTTATTCAAGTTACAAGCCAATCTCGTCCCTTATATTGCTCATAGCTATTAAACTTAACGGTCAATAATCCATGTATATTGAGCTGTGATGTCCATAAAACGTACAGTACATATCAGACATTATAAACTACGTGCTTAGTTCAAATGTTCATTGTTACTTAATATCTATAATATATTCGCGTCATAAAAAACGGTAAACGTTTCAATATTTTTTTGCTTGTCTCTTGACAACTTGTCAATCTTCAATTATTCCGCCAAACTTAGTGGTAAGGTTTAAAACCTTTCTACTAACAAATAGAATTATGTGTTTATTAATAATAATGTTTCCACAAATTGTTGTATCGTGAATTGTTGATTTTTGTATTTCGCTAACTTTTACCTCTACTGCTGCTTAACTGATTTCCTATTTATTCATCTCTGCAACAACCTACTTAAGATAATAACATCGTTCCTGTACAACTCTTCAAAATGGCAACTATTTAAATTTAATTAATTACCGAAATAAATAAAAATTTCAATTTTTATAAAATTGACTAAGTGAAATTTTAGTAGTCCACTTAGCTTCCTCGTTGTACAACTTTAAAAACTCAAACAAACATCTGTAAAAAGTGTTCATTTAGTGCATTGGTTCATTTAGTGCATTCATTTTGGCTTTGGCGTTGTCATACAACCTTCATCAGTAATTGTGGATTCTTTTATACTGGTACTGGTTTATACTGATTTATACTGAGTGTTTAAAACTCTGACGCATTAACACGTCTACAAAGTTGACTGGCAATGTGTTGTCACCGCCACTGCGATTAAATGTGGTAATCAAAGTATTGCAGCCAATTTTTGTGTCTGTGTAAAACTTGCAATGCTGTCTTACCAGAAGTGGTTCAAACATATCATTGGATAAATTAAATTAACTTTTTGATTATACATTACTTTAATATTAACCATAAAAAACAATGATCATTGTATGTATTTGAACTTTTAACAATAAATTGACTTAATAAATTAGACTTCGTATGACAGCTAGATTGATTTTAGAAGAAACTATGAGCGTAGTTATTGGAAACTGTAAAGTAGAACACAGACAGATATTTATTTTAAGTATTTAAGGTTCATACTAATATCCAGTAGTATATTGTCTAGAAACCAACTATTCAGCAAATAGTGTTTCTCACTAACCACAATTTGTCTTCTTTTCACTGAATAGTTCCTTGTCTCATTTTCCACAACTTAATAAATCGCGTTGTATTACAAGACCTGTTGTATTACAAGAATTGCTTGTCTAAGGTGTACTCAAGTTGACAAACAAAGCACAAGAGACAAACTGCCCCGTCTCCAGGGGACAACCCAGTCTATTACGGGCAGTTATCGACCTGAGGTCCATATGTTTGTACTGAGTCCAGATTCTATTATCTCATGTTGTCAGTTGGCTCTGCAACTTTGTTTAGCAATTAGCTTGACCAAATATAATATAAAAATCTTTAATATTTTGTTATTTCATACAAAATGAAATAATAAACATATATCTGCAAAATATGGCCTATATAGTAAACTAATTTTGTATTTTATATCTAATACTTATATATCTTATCTAACTGTATATTTTATAAAACTGTACAGATACAAATGCTTTCATAATGAAACTATTTACGTGTTTATTTTGTTACGTGTATTTTTTTTTTTTTTTTATTTGATCTTAACCACTTTTTGGAAATGTATTGATTCTTTCCAAATCATGTTCTTAAATAGGGTAATAATAAATCAGCTTGAATGTAAACATATGGCATTTCATACATTTTAGATTCTTTTTTGTCAATTTATGTTTTTAAAATAAACCCTTTATTATAGCCAAAACATCCTTTGCTTATTTGATTTGTAGGCGTTTTCAAATTGACTTGATTTGAAGACGTTGCATGGTCTTCAAAACCACCAACCTCTAGCCTGCGAGGGTAGTTACGGTGGAGTTAAACTACAAGTTTAGAATAAAATGAGCCATCGAATAATCTTAAATTTACTGAGGCTCGAAGAGACGAAATCAATTATATAAAAAAAATTAATGTTGGAATACTTTATCCATAAATGGATGCCGTGTGAGCAATGGTAAATGCTCATTTGAATTGCAAATTACGCCGGGTAGAGAACCTAGAGGATTCAGATTTTAACCATTCGTTTTCTTTTATAAATACATAAAATATGAAGTGTATAAAATGTTTCACTCTTCCCACCCACCCCCCCACCAAAAATTGGGAATTTGAAAGGATATATATATATATATATAGGAATTTTAATATAAAACTAATTTGAAGGTCACGTTACAAGATTGGTAATGATTAAATTAGAGGTCTCTTAATTTGACTGCTTGAAACATAGTGTACTCATTTTTGGCGAAATAGTCCGAAATAAGCTTTTCGGTGTTGCATTACCAAGATCTTTAAATTTATGTATCACTCCTTTAGGGTCATGCCATTTAAAGTTTTTGGATTTCTCTCTATTGGCCATTTTGGGCAAATGGGCGGGTGTAATTTAAAAATGCATTAAAAATTACCTCAGGTAACAAAATCAAATGTTTAAAAATGAGATTAAAAATTCAGAACTGGACCAAAGTTATGTATGCGACTTTTATGACACCTGGGACGTGCTTTCACTTATAAGCTTTAATTTTTCTATTAGAAGATGGTATTTAACCTTTATAAAATGGATGCAGGTACTTAATGAATGTTACATTGTTCTTTTTTGGATTTCTTAATGCACTGATAAAAACAGTCGAAAACGCAATCAATGAAATGGTTTTACTATGTTTATCAGCTAAATTCAAAATGAACAATATTTTTAGTAACAGCTACATTGTTAAGCTAAACATAAAAAATAGTCTAAATATAAAAAATTACATGGTTACTGCAAGTTTTCTATAAAATTACACACACACACACACACACACACACACACACACACACACACACACACACACATATATATATATATATATATATATATATATATAACATATGCGTTTAAATAAACAAACTAACATATAATCGGAAGACCAAATACCTGTCGAGCGACTTTTATTTACATTGAATTTGTATAAAAGGCAATAGCCTTATTCTTATTTAATTTCAATAAACATTGAATCAAAAAAATTTACTTGCTCCGCCGGGACTCGATATAAAAAAAAACACACACACACACACACACACACACACACACATATACACACATATATATATATATATATATATATATATATATATATAAATTGAAAAATGTTTTTAATATTCTATAAATTTTAGACCTGGTATTGGTACATAGTCCAGAAAAGTTCATCTAGTATAATTTTTTTCCGACTGTTTCAAAGTGAGTCTTTAGAGTTCTGACTATCTAATGTTTTAGGATATTTTCTAAGGAAGATGAGTACTTATCTAGTCACTAAAATATTTTTAAAAAAAAAACTTTAAAACTAATGGGTACTCCTTACAGAATTTACACACTATACATTTTAACAATTTCTAAATAGTTGGAAAATTAATTAAACATATGGTTGTGCTGTCACAAAATAAATGTTTACACGGTTGATTACATTTTACAGGTTCTTTCAATTAATATTCTACAACTTTAGACACCAAGAGGGGATTTTCAGTGGGGCGTAGCCCTGATGGGATTTTTCGCTGCTTTAGAGGACTAGTGGGGAGTAGCCCTGAAGAGTTAACGAAATACGAATAGGCATCCTAGAGACCCTAGGAACGTCCATGTAAGAATTTCAGTACAATCGGTTAAATAGTTTATACATGAAAGCAAAACAAAGGCACTTGCTAAGACGGTTGTTTTATTAAACAATTAATTTGCAAACTTATAAAAGCTTATTAACTCCGCTGGAGAGTTTCCAAACAACAGTTGTTGGTTATTCGTTTGTTGCAGCTTGAGGTTATACTTTATGGTGGAGACTAATGTCAGTTTAAAGTTTCACATAACTTTTTCAGTGACACAACTTTTATAAAAACTGCAGCCACAGAATACCACGTTATCTAGTGAAAGTTCACCTCACTGTATTTACTTATTAAAGTTTCCCTGATAAATTCAATTTATTGTATATGTAATAAAATGTATATAATCAGTGTAATACGAAATTAACTTTTTAAATCACATTCATTTAAATTGTAATAGGAGTAAGAATAAACAGGACATCCATATTAGACAGTGAATTACCTATCCCGTAACATACAGTACAGGTGGATACTCAATAATAATTAGAGCATCCCCTATAGTAGGGGAGCTTAGAGCGTTCGCCATCACGTGGCACCAGGTGGTGGAAGTGGCTTTAATTTGGCCAACAGGCTTCCAGTCTCATAACTGTAATATAGCTTCCAGCTCTATTCCATCTTAGTGCTACCATACATTACAAATGTAATATCTGACTTAGGCTTCTCGCGTGATACCAAATTATTTTTTTTAATATAGTGATCTAAAATCTAAATTATAAATTCGTAATGATTATTATTGTTGACCAGCTAAAAGTACTGTAACCAGGCGTATAAGTTCTACCACAATTGTTATATACGTTGTTAGCACCTGTCTAAAAGTTTGTTGGTGTATTTCCAAAGGTACTGTTAGGTAGACTGTATACAGAAATTGTAATTTGATCGTTACACTTCTAATATGTTAAATCCTGGTATAATAGATAAAAAACTACCATATAAATAAATAAATAAATATATATATATAATATATATATATAAATAAAACACGTGTGTGTGCGTGCGTGCGTGTGTGCGTGCGTGTGTGCGTGCATGTGTGCACGTGTGTGTGTTTCATCTGAATAAAATGTATTTTGTGTGTCACAAGGAGATGAAAATAAATGTATCTTCGATTGCAGGATCGTATTTTCTCATACAAGCATCAAAACTACAGCTTTTTGATGATTTAATATTAGTATATTTCATATTCATCCGCACTTCAGTGTATTATACTAACAATCATTCGCAATATCCAAATCAGTTACTATGTCTCCTTAAGTCGAAGAGGCGTAATGTGGCCTTCACACACACGCTAAACTTTACATAGTTCAGGATAAACAACTTTTACAGGATACCGTATCATTGCTATGCTACCTAAAAGATTACTAGCAGTGTATTAGACAGAGTAATGTAATGGAAATACTCTGTGGGCGGGAAATATTTCGGGCAGTAGAAACGTGATACTCAGGACATTTGCTGGAAACGTGAGAAGCCTCGCAACGTTCGATACGTCTGGGGAATAAAACGTTTTGTGCTTATTAACATTTTATATGGGTAAGTACAGTTTTAGTTATTTTTAAAATATTTATAACTGAACATAATATTGAATGTAACTCACTAAAGCAAATTAATAATAAAAAATATAGGAATAATTTCTAATCAAAACTAATCACATTTTTATACTTAGTTTGATGAGCCAAGAGTGACGGTCTATAGGTCAATGTGTATAAATGTGTTTACTATATGTATCTATCGACACGATATGTCTAGCACCAATGTAGTTGCCAGAATAAAATGTAATAAATATGTAGGTATAATATAGATAAGGAAGACTGTCATGTTTGTATGTATCGTCCTACAAAATTATCTCAAAACTTATAATAAACTGAACATGCATGTATGAATTACAGATAGATAAAATTGTAGTCTTCTATTTCAGTGATTACATCTCCATCAAAATTAAATTAAAGTGTGTGACGGTGGGTTTTAAGTATAACATGCTAAGAAAAATATTATTCGAGAAAACTTATCGATCCATATTTATCGTATTTGGTACTAAGCCTCTCTAAAGAGGAGCCAGATCTAGAGCTAGCTTAACCCTTTGCCTAGGCAGACTGGCAAATGTCTTTCAGGCTGAAGTTACAGCCCTTGCATAATGCGCGAGTTTTAATGTGTATAAGGTTTTTAAGTTTGGTTTAGTTTAAGATTAAGGTTGTGACATATTATGAGCAAGGGTTGCTGTGAGAGGATTTAATAATAGGTTAGATTGGCAGTACAATACCCTCAAATGAACCAACACATATTTTATTTTGTGACAACATCTCATTAAATTGATTAAAAATTTTTAATTAACAATTGATTGCGTCAACCGACATATTAAGCACAAATTTTAATACCTTAATACTTTGAAGACATATTTAATATTAAATTATTCATTACAATTTATTTTTAATTTAATTCACTATAACATTTACTAGTAATTTTGTAGTGTTGCAATAATTATGAGTTCATGGACTAACGTGAGAAACTTTCTTTTAAAATAGCTAAACATTTACATGAATTTACATTTTCGAAATTGTGAACATTTAAATAGATATGGAATTGTAAATGATTTATGAACCCTGAAATATATACTAAGTTCCTAAAATTACTTACATTTTATTCACTTCACACTTATTACGCCTAGAGATATTTTTTCCGCACACGAACACAGGCACTAGCACTCCCGAACTTCCTTTTTCGAAATCCCGTCCTCGACTTCCCTCTCTCCTCCTTGTTCTTCAGTTTTGATGTTATTCTCCCGCCAGCTCATGACCACGCGCCTCTGCCAAATCTCTCCATCATAATTGGTGAGTACCAAATTTTTCATCTCAGCATGGCTGCCCCTTACATCGTCGCACGGTTTTTTTATATAAGCATTTCCGCTGCTTAAGCAAGCATTTCCTGTTTGTTCACCATCGGTGTCTGGGCGGATGTTTGTCTCGAATTGTAATACAAGATTTCCTTTCCAGCAACTATCTGTACATCGATTCTATGAATTTTATTTTACTAATAATTACATATGTCTTACATGTGGAAAGAGGCTACAAAGGCAAAACCATCTACATTAACTCCGAAATCAGGTTTGCTCTGCATGCCTTGGCCAACCATGATTGTATTTCAAAGAAAGTATGAGAATGCCATAAGGTCATGAAATTGGTGACGAAAACCAATAAAGTTATTCTAACATGGGTGCCTGGACAAAGGGGAATCACAGATAATGAAGAGGCAGACAGTTGTGCTAACTTAGGAGCCAACTTACTGATCCTGCACCAACGTATGAGGTTTCATATAACTTACCACGTACATCGGTTGCCAAGTGGGTGTTTTAAAAACATCGACAACATTGGAGAAAACTGAGGGGAACGAATAAGCAAAGCGGATGCTGAACGGACCATCAAGGAACATTGCAGCAGATGTCCTTAGAATGAGTAGATCGGAGATCAGTAAGATGACTGGTTTTATTTCAGGTCATCGGATATTCCGAAGCCATCCGAACAGAATAGGTATTTCGGTTCAAGAAACACTGTGCAGGAAATGTGGCTAGGCTGACGAAGCAGCCGAGTTAATGGCGTCATATTTGAATGTCCGGCATTACAGACCAAACGCCCAAGGTCCCTAGGTTTTCTTAATAATACAGAAGAGGGGTTGGAACAGGTAAGCGTTGTTCAGAGGATCTCGTGGTTTTGTAAAGGCCTGGGATTTGACACAGCTCAAACCTAGAAAAAGCAGGATGGCTGAGAGGGAACTACCAGACCCAGGAAACCTGGCCCTCTGCTAAAAAAGCCTCTCTAAAAGAAGTATTTAATTATGAATAAACACAATTCTGAAAAATATTACTCGTTAAGGGCTAAAAGCGCCATTGTCATGTTAATATGCACTTAACAATATTCTATAATACCGGAAAATATGCAGAAAATATCCCAGCAACGGGAAACGTGATACTTTGCCTGAATTTCCCCTCGAACGTGACCAGCCCACAAACGTGAGTTTGATAGAAAAGTCACGTTGCTCCACACCTGTTTGAATCGCTTTCCATACACCATTACACAGTTTTTCAATCTACATCATAGTGTAAACAATATTGATTTGTATAAGAATTTGCTATCGGTACTAACCAAAGACGTAAGAAAGAAATCTACGGCTATTTTATACGTTGAAGTCGAACCACGCACCCTTATTAGTAACTATCAATTTTAAAAACTGACGATTAATTTTAAGTCGACGTATTTCATGAACATTTCCTTACATCGTAGTTCACATTGTAATAAAATTCTGTAATTTGGTAGTCATATAAATAATTAACATGATTGTTAAAGTAAATAAGCACATTTTGTTCATTTTGTTAAAATGAACAATAATAGTGAATTTTTTTTATTAAATATAAAAGTGCCTCTTTCAGAAAGTTTTGGTTTATTTGGAGGGAGGATTTTTGTAAGCGGAATAATCGTTTAAAAATATCTGAATAAAATTGTTGTATGTTTCAACTGCGTAATTTGGCCACTGATGAATCCACGGAAGCAGGCTGTTGTCACGGGTCTCGTCAGTGGCGTAGCGAAGGGGGGGGTTTCCAGGAGGTCCGGACCCCCCCCAGAAATTTTAAGACATATTGAAAAATAAAGCATGGAGCAGGAGAAAAAAAAGGAGAGTTATCATTATTCTTGTCTACAAAACATTAAATTAATTGATGTAATTGATTAAAGTGACTGTTGTTAAAAATATAATTGTCCTTTCGTTTAAATCATAAAGTATCAAATGATACTTTTGGGCTCGGCCTTTCGGATAGTGTAGTGTAATCACGGTATTTCTATACGGGCGCGGTCACGTGACGTCGCAAAGTAACCTGAACCGTAACACGGCGAACAGTTTAAATTAGCGACCACTTCGTTCAAATTCGTCTTGGGGACGTAAAATGGCTGCTTAAAATTAAGTTACGACGTTGATTTTAGGTGTCATTAAACTGTAGACGTGTATATAATTATCGAAAAAAATATATAAAATCACTTTCGGTCGGAAAATACACTTGAAAAACACTACTGATTAGAACTTAACTAATTTGGACTTCAGTGATTGAGGTAAACGTGGTGTTTTCCATTGAGTTAGGACGACGATTTTTATTATCATTAAACTGCACACTGTACCTATATAATTATCGAGAAAAAAATCACTTCCGGTCGGTAAATACCGAAGAAAAGCTCTCTACAGATTCAAGTTTTGACGATTTTGGATTTCACTGGTTGAGTGGAGGTAAAAGTGGTACTTAGAATTATGTTAGGACGTTGATTTTAGGTATTAATTCAACGCCGACTAATACATATATAATTATCGAGAAACAAAACAATAAAATAACTTCCGGTCGGTAAATACCAAAGAAAAGCTCTCTACAGATTCAAGTTTTGACGATTTTGGATTGCACTGGTTGAGTGGTTGAGGTAAAAGTGGTACTTAGAATTATGTTAGGACGTTGATTTTAGGTATTAATTCAACGCCGACTAATACATATATAATTATCGAGAAACAAAACAATAAAATCACTTCCGGTCGGAAATACCGAGGAAAAGCTCTACTGATTCCAGTTTTGACGATTTCGGATTTCACTGGTTGAGTCGTTGAGATAAAAGTGGTACTTAGAATTATGTTAGAACAGTGATTTTAGGTATCAATTGAACGCCGACTAATTCCTATATAATTATCGAAGAAAAATTGAAAAAAACACTTCCGGTCGGATAATACACCGGAAAAACTCTACTGAAGAAGTTCCGACTACTTTGGATTTCACTGGCTGAGGTATTATTTCATTTTCCTTAGTATATTCCGATCGAAAATGATTATTTTTGTTTTTTTTTCTCGATAATTATATATTTATTAGTCGGCATTGAATTAAAACCTAATATCAATGTCCTAACATAATTATAAGTACCACTTTTACCTCAACCACTCAACCAGTAAAATCTAAAATCGTCAAAACTGGAATCTGTAGAGCTTTTCTTCGGTATTTACCGACCGGAAGTGATTTTTTTCTCGATAATTATATAGGTAGTAGTGTTCAGTTTAATGATAACAAAAAAATCGTCGTCCTAACTCAACCAAAAATACCACGTTTATCTCAATAACTGAAGTCCGAAGTAGTTGAAGTTTTGCCCTCCTTTTCTAAAGGGTTTTCGGCCGCCAGTGGCCCAATGTCCCCGAAGGGGTATTTCATTTTCTCCACAGAATATAGTTGTGTCAATTATAAGCTTGAGTGAAGCTATGTTTTGTTCTTTTTCTTTCTTATCCGTTGAATCCAACATCACTTTGGTGCCTTTTACTCGGCCAGAATCGAACTTCGTAAGGTTTCTGAAGCTATACAAGAAAATTTGTGGTACTAGAGTTGCTGTGAGAGTTGAATTTGCCTATTACATCTTTCCACTTTCTAAAAGGCGTAGTTACTAAAGCTCCATATTTTTGGTATTTACCTTTTACCAGTGAACTCATTGGCAAATAACACAGAAAACGTCCCCCGGATCCCCCGATTTCGGACCCCCCCCCCCCAACGAAATTTCTGGCTACGCCACTGATTCTCGTCCATCCGGATCATACCACCACGTGGCCTACCTAGTATTGAACATCTATTAAATTCTTAATAAACTATCATATTAAGCCTTCTACATTGATTTGTTTCCTCATTTCTATTTTTAAATTAAATAATATGTGTAAATATTAATGTGATACCTATAGTAATGGATTATTAAAATTAAATATCGGTACCATAACACGTTTGTTGAAGTAGAAATTTAAATGTGTATTAGTAGTTATTAAAAAAAGAGAAGTGTATTTATTTTAAAATATTGATCAGACACACACAGAACAAATAAAAACTACATCAATATCAACAAATTGTTAGTTGTATGGATAAAATATTGTAAATGCGAATATATCAATCTTGTTATTGTTCTTTATCAAATAAACTGCCATGGCTGAAGAGTTCAGAATTTGGTGTATTGGTATATTGGGTAATACATTAAAATAATAAAACTAGTGGAGTAGTCAGACACGACGCTCATTGATGATGTATTTCCCATCTATTTCGCAAAAATAACTCATGTATTTTCTCCCCACTCCTCATTTGTCACCCCGCTGTTACCTGCCTTAGCGCCCTCCCATGACCAGTCTATTTCTTAATTTAGTCTGTAGTAGTAACTTCTCCTTAAGGCAAGATAAAAAGTTTTAATACTTATACATTTCAAACAAATCAACAAATATTTTAACTAGTTAATTTCTAAATATAAGTTTATTGAATTTCAAGTTCTAATTATTTTCTTGTAAATTTCACACATTAAAAAGTTTTTGTATATACATATCACAGAAGCCTACAAAGTGAAATAACATGGGGTTTCTATCAGTCTATAATTTACACCGACAGTGAACCAATAACATATGAAATATCCACATGTAAATTTCAAAATGTACACTTTAATATCGTTCGTCAATAAAGGTAAGGAGTAAGTCTCTAACTACAGACCTTTCCCACTGCTGTGACTTTCACTGTACCAAGAGGGGCTTGCTCGAAGTCAGTTTTCAGTAGGCGTTTCCAGCCAACTAATTATACTCAAAACCACGGCATCCAGACTCCTGAGGACTGGCGAAGCGGCTTCTTCCTCCGTCAATTTCTTCGGGAATTCTTCTTTCCGGACGGATACTCTTGGTTTCCTGAGAGGCTGGAAGTGATGCGTGGTGCATGAGCTACTAGTTTCTGTTTTAAAATTAGTTCTTATCTGTTAAAATACCTTGTTTTGGTTTGTTTTTGGTTTTGTTTTATTGTATACTTATTATCTATTGTTGGTTTCATTCAGATCTACTTGTAATATTTTTAAAATTGGTGTTGTACCGATGAAATAAATAAATAACGTTTATAATATGCAAAGAAATACTGGAGCTGTATCTGTCATTATATATTTTATAGAACTACTCTGGGATGAAAAAGTATAAATACCCTAGTTTAAAAATGAAAAAGTGTTACTGACAAAAAAATTACTTATCCAATATATTTTTTATGGAAACTCTGCGTAGAAATCACTGTCTTAAGTATACTGATTGGAACCATTAAGAAAGATACAAATATAAATGGTTATGAGAGCTTGTGACTCTAAATAAATTATCATTGTTAAAAAATATCATTAAATAAGACATACTCTTATTACAGTTGAACGCTAGATTTGACACAGTATAAAAAGTAATACCAATCTATGAGTTTGACGTCTAATATCCCAGTTATGGTAAGGCCGTAGGAGTCTTTTGATGTAGTCTGACAATCCGTATCGATTCATCTGTAACCCTGAGGGGTTTGTAAATACACTTGTTTACTAACTTGATATAGTAAATCATATTGAACACATTAACGTATTAATACTTGGGTATATTTATGAAACACTCACTTATTTCAATATTATATTGACTGTATAGGCATTATGACTTTAGTAGAAACTGTTAATTTGTTTGCAGTCCTAGTAGCAGCAACATATCATACTCGGTACATGGTTGGCAGCACTGGCTCTATATGAATAGCCTGCAACAGGCGAGTTTTAGTCACAATAGCTAGCGTTGTATGTTGTTATTTTGGTAACTTGAATGGTTTAAATTTAATATATTGGTATAGTGATAAATTTTATTATGGTTAGTCTCTTTAACTATGTTTCTATAATTGATTAAAAATTATAGAAAGTTGTAAAAGTTAAACTTAGTAAATGAATACTGGACTTATGAAATAGTTTTTATTTTTAATCTAAAAAATCTAAAACTAATCTAAAAAATAAATAGGTGAAACCTAAAGTTATCCCGTAGGTAGAATAATTACACGGTCAGTAAAGGCGATACATATATCCAACTTAACTTGCCACAGCATTTAAAGTCAACAGTAACGATAAGAGTTATAACGTACAAGGAAATTCCCGCTCCATCAGACCTCAACATCCACAAAATAACTGTTACGTATAATAGGTATAAAGTAACTGCTAGTAGTAATTATTTGTTCAAGACCAACCAAATTGTCTAAATTGAATTGAAAAGTGGACGTCATGTACTGGGTGGTTCAAAATAACCTGACAATTTGTTTAAATGAAATAACGTTACACGAAATAATACAAAATCTATTAAAGTAGTCAAGGTATGAACATAGTTATGCCATTTTCATTTATACAATATAACCTAACGCAAATGTGTCCCACCAACATCCACACAAGTCTGTAATATTTTCTGAAAATTTGACATTACTCAGCGTATCATGGACATTGGTATAGCATCAACCTCATTTCTTATGTAATTCTTTAAATTGTCAATTTTGTAGGTAATGTTTTGTAACGAAAACTTTGCTTATAATCAAAATCGCATCCAGTCAGATTCAGAGACCGGGCAAGTTATGTGACATTCCCAAAATGAGATGAAATGAATGAAAAAATGTGAAATATACAATAAAGCTCAAATTGAACTTCATTAAACATTATTAAATGCTGCAAAATGTTTCCATCATGGGGGTTCGGTATGCCCTATCCTTCCCATGTTAATTTGGCCAATTTTATGTACCTTTTTCTCAGAAACCTTTAAAGCTATCATCATCAAACTTTAGGACACTACTATTTAGACCTTTGTTAACATTTAGAGCGGAAAAAAAGTTAAAAAAAGAAGTTTTTATTTCATTTGTTGTAAATAAAAAATTTATTAATTTTTTGTAAAATAATTTATAATTATAATTTTTTTAATAAAAATTTAAAATAGATTTTTATAATGACTTCCGCTCTAAATGTTAACAAAGGTCTAAATAGTAGTGTCCTAAAGTTTGATGATGATAGCTTTAAAGGTTTCTGAGAAAAAGGTACATAAAATTGGCCAAATTAACATGGGAAGGATAGGGCATACCGAACCCCCCTTAACAAGGTTCAATAGGCTTTCACAAAACATGACACGTAATTCAGGATCAGCAGGATTGAGTTTTGTGTAACTGTTTTTGTATGGATGAAAATTCAAATCACGATGTAAGATTTGTTGTAAACTTGTCTTTGAAACTCCAAATGCAGCAGATTGCTTCCAGATTGATCGATTTGGGCTTTGCAGAACAGCTACACGCACATTCTCAACGTTGTCTGGAGTACGTAGTCTATAGATCTAGGCTTACTGGATAATTTCACTTTTAATGCAGAAGCACACTTACTGAAATTGTTCACCTACCTTTTAACAATATTCCTACAAGGAACGGCTCCGTGACGAGGAACATGGAATTGGTTACGAAATAGCGTTGCGTAGCAGTCACAGACTCATTATGTTAAAGGAAAGCTTCAATAACAAAAGAACAATGTTAAACTGTCCACTGCTCCATGATTACTGAAATGACATCAGTTATGTTTTTAATTATTGCACAACAATCAAGAATCTAAACATAATAACAGCGGAGAATCAGTTGTTAAAAGTGTCAGGTTTCATTAGACCACCTTTTACAGACCACCATACAATTACATTCATCCGTATCCACATGTGTATCTACATGGGTGTTCTTATTCGATAGGATAGTTTAATATTATAAAACCTGATGTATTTTTAAAGAAGATAAAGTAAATCTGTGAGTTATTGCAAAAGTCTTAAACAATTGATGATATGTCATATAAAAATACTGTTTTAGTTTTTGTATTATTACTCGAATGAATGAATACACATGCTCTGTACAGATCGAGGACTTTACCGGCGGACCGCTACGCGCTGACAAGATATCAAATATGGGCGCAGAAGAGTGGTTAGTAAAGTGCAAAATCGAAAAGGACTACGCAGCCGCAGGATGACAATATTAAAGAACCCTTTATTGTATCACTTGGAGATGGTTCGGATGCAGACAGCAGTGACAGTAATCCAGAAGAAGAGGGCCCATTTGAATGAGATTGAAGAACTCCGATGAGAAAACAATAATTCTAAGTCACATTTGTTGTTAGAAAATTATATGTATTCGAGCTTTTAAATTTACAAAATATTATTGAAATGACTGAATAGGCAAATATTATTAAAGCAACGATAGGACATATCTTTTTTTTCATTGTCATAGTGTCGTTTAACGTGTTTTTGAAAATAACTTATTTGTCAATAATAATCAACAAATCGTAATCGTGAGTTTAATCTGACGTTAAAGACATTTTTGCGCATTCATCTCAGCGGTGAGCACGTAAACGCAACCTGCAAAACAGAGAGTGTTTATTTGTTTACATATAGTCTTATAGATAAATTCATTGTTATATGATTGTTGTAAATCGTAAATTCATATAATTTACTGATTGGATTAACAATTGGTATTTGGTATTGTGGTATTGGTATTGTGGTAATTGGTATGTTATATACAGTAGATTTAAATTTGTTATCAGTATAAAGCAAAGTATTTACAATTGCTTTAATACTATTTCAGCCGTTTAAAAGTCTCCATCCCGCCACTTCCGGCAGAGACAGCTGACGGTACTCCACCAATCAGATTATAGCACTTTGGTTCCGTTTCCGGGCGCTTCCTCAATCAAATTTCCTGTCGCTGGGTGAACTTTGCCAATTATAACACATCAGTGTTCAACGTCGACTTGTCACACCAAACGTTGCCCTTCATTCAGCAATAGATTCTTCAAATATTTACTACCAATCTTTCGTAAACTTCATATTATTGTTACATAATCCAATTAACATAAATGAAGGGGTTTTTATTGATAAGTAGGCTTATCTATACTATTCGTATGATATGATAATTGGACTCATTAGGTAGTTGTGCAATGTGTTTGGATTCATTGGTACAAATGCTCTCACGCATGCACTCACAACACTAATAGTTGGGATGATATGATAATCATCGACCTTGTTCGCAATGTGCTTAGATCAATTAGTGCTTTATTAATTCTTATTGCATACAGTTAATTTTATTTTATATGCAACCTTCATAGAAATATATTGAAAACTATTTCAAAATCTACGCTCTTGTGAAATAATAAAGCGGAATTTAAAATGCTACATTAAACATTTAATCTTATTTAACGCGCCACGCATTTATTGTTTAATACTATTTCCATATCAAAGAAAATTAGATAAAATAATAAATGCTTGGCGTGTGGAATATATATATTTAATGAAATTACCATGAACATAACAATGTTGAAAAGTAGTTTATTTACGCCATCATATCAGGGCAGACAAGTAGTTAGGGGTTACACTGGACAAATGTGTTACTGTGTGTACAATAGTAAATGGTGTATAATCTTTCAATTTATATGTGGTACATTGTATGTAGTGGTAATGACCATTATTGGCTAAGCATTAGTGAAGCCTATCAGTCGAGGGACCGAAAATAATTTCTGACTATCTGCCTGTCAGTACCATATCTAGAGAACAAACTAAACTATATACTTGATGTTTGTCATGATTTTCTTTACAAACAACATCGAGTTTAATAATGTATTAAGTCACTCCATGGTATTTTGCTGAGCCTTATAGAAATTGATTCCCAAATTGATTTTTCACAAGTATCATTTTATTAGAGGAAATTGTTGTAAAGTTATCAGATTGGTTCAACATTTGAAATCGTTCAGTAACACAATAAATCAGTAACATTATGTATATATATATATATATATATATATATATATATATATATATATATCGATAAGTTACCATACCTACTCAGATAAACAAAATATGGGTATTGGCTACTAGATTACATTTTTTTATTTTAAAATTTATCTTCAATTTATGCTAAGTCTTAAACTTTGGGAAGGAAGATGACCTTTGGGGTCAAGACATATGGATGGACACGTGAACTGTCCATCTGAATGAAATATATAAATAAAGATCAAATTATATCACAATTAATAATTCTTGTTATGTTGTACATATAGACTTATGAAAAGTGGATATATTTGTAATTAGTTTAGAGGACATATCTATAAAGTATAGTTACTATCTCTGGGATTCAAAGAACTATCTATTCAGATTTATATATTTTGATTACATTCACAATAATATAGCAATTTCTTTAGCTTGGGGATTTAAAAAAGGTGCAAGAACGATGAAATAATGCATACATCGGCTTTTTGGCCTATTAAATGTTATCGTCTTGATGTTTTCACAAAAAATAATTCTACACATCTTCGTTGACGCTCAGCCCAATAAATGTCGGCCGCCAACATCCAATGCCTCTGTGATTAAAGTTACATTTCCACTTACCACTGAAATTAGGGTTCATGACTGTTGCAATTCTGCGAGACTAAATCCATGATATACCGGCATAATTTTTTCAATTGTGTCACTTTAAAAACCTAGTTTTATAATGTGACAACCATGCAAATACTGTTAATGTCTGTATGCTGTCACAGTTATTCTTTTTATAACTGATGTTGCATGATGAACAAGTGAATGTTTAATGCTTTTATTGGATGAAAATTTGTCCGTTGGTGAATAAAAAGAAAATACGAGTATAATGATAACTTAGCGACTATTGCCAGCACGCAACGGCGAGACTGTAGCGTGTCCACTGGTCGTGTGGTTTTTATCCGATTGTTTGAACTTATGAAACACAGTTCTTCATGCTTGTTGTTGTACTTAGCGTTTAGTAAAGTAGCTATATTTGATAAAAAATCTGTCGTGTATAATTAAAATTACCATATATTTAGAAAATTAAACCACTCCTGATCCAATTTTCGAATCTTTGAGGAATTTAGCAGATATGATTTACCAATTAAATGTTAAGGAGAAGTTGATTGATCTCGTATGGCGTTGGAGCCTCTGACTAGTATTATTTCCTAAAGTCAAGTCACCTTATTGATGGATTGTTTTTATCTAAATTGGAAATAATGTTCCGTAGAATGTGAACTACTAACTCGGATAATTCTCAATGTTCTTTGAGCTAAGGAAGGCTAAAGTCCAAGAATCAAGGCAGTTTTTAACAAAAGCCACCATACAAGTGTTTTGGACCACTTATTTTATGGCATACAGAACGAATGATAATTGGGATTTGTGGTGAGCGCCTTTAAAACCAAGGAACAGTCCAGACTAAAACCAACAACCCTGGATCATTCAGAAATGTAGGGGTTATGGAAAAATATCAACTTTTTTGGAACAAATTTAAATTTCCTTATAATTTGTATTCACCTATGAGAATAAGCTGACATTACATGCATATTATTTAAAGGAATACACTCATCTAAACATAAAATAATAACAAAACGTATCATATCATTTTTTAACAATTTAGTATACAATAAAATATTGTAACATGAATGACTTAAAACTCCGGAAATATACTTACTACTAACTGAGCTATGTTTGAACTACTTCTGAGTTTTAAATTTAAAACAAATATAAAAACACTATTATATTATGTAGATGATAGACCCTGTATGTACTCAACAGTAGAGAGCTGGGCTCATAGTTATGCTACAATGGACTAATAAGATTCAATAAATAAATATGCTTAGTAATTCCTTTAAAGGATTGATCAGATTAGAGTCCGGATAACGTTGGTGACATCGCAGTGAATGTTTTGAATTTCTGGCCATTGATTCTCTAAATCTAGTGTACTATCTAGACTGGTAATCCTTAACTTAAGTGCTAGATTATCTTTCATCGGAAACCCTTACTATAAAGAGAATTCTTGAAATTCATATTTTCGAGCTAAGGTTTTAGACATAGTAAATGTGGCTGCAATTTTCATATCATGAGATGTCACATTCTTAAACATCAAAGTCTCATAACACCTTGGGAACTCTGCATTCCTCAGAGACCAGTTCTACCGTAGTATACCAACCAAAAATGTTGATAGTTAATTGTGAAGTACAGACCTAGCCTAAATTTAAGTTATTATATGCTTTATTACTTAAAAATGAATTATATATTTAAGAGGTACCTTAATAACTTTACAGAGAGGAGCATTATTTACAAATTCTGGTTTCTTTCCCTTCACTCTTTTCTTCGGCCAGTGAAATCTACGGAATGTTCCATTAGACCTACTGTGTACTCCTTATCCACGATAAACTACTTCATGAGCTTCTCCTTCCTCAATTGTCCTGAGAAGGTCAAACTGAATTTAATCTTCTGGTTTCTGTGTGCTGATGAAGTTACAATTTTAATTTATAGTAAGTATAATAATACAAATTTCATTTTTATAGAACCTCTTATAACCTATGTTTCCAGATCCTTTAATCCTTCTATTCCCAGAAATTCGTCATCTTTCTGTCACAGATCATTGGCCAGAATATTACTATGTCCTGTTCTGTTTCCTCCTACTGTAAAGAAATAAATAGTCCGTATTCACCAATTTTTATATAGTGAATTTATCTTAAAAAATGAAAATATGCACATTCGCCATGTAATTGCTTTTCTTATGTGTAATTCTCCATTTCATCTATTTAGAGAAATTTCCATCACCCACTAAAGGAGTTTTTATTTATTTTTATAATTTATTTTATTTACTTTAAATTTTTTTAAAAAGGTTTTATTTCGATATTACTTGTTAAATAGTGTAGTAATGTGATGTATGCGGATATTTTTACATATATGTGTATTCTAAACATGTAGAGTGAAGCATAACCTCTTAATCATTGAATACGAAACATTTCATCACCATGTCTTCAAAGATATATATATATATATATATATATATATATATATATATATATATATATATATATAGAATAGAAATTATATGGAAGGTTTTTTTCACCATGATGAAGTTTTCAGACCTTGCTCCTTCTTATATGGCAACACCTTTATTGATCTTTTTTGACAATCTTATTAAGAGTATTAGGCCTACTGGTTAAAAATTTAGAATATTGCAGATTTTCCATGTGAAAAGGATAATAATTGACAGAATCAAGTGACCGAATTTAGCATTCTGCACTAACTAATTCATTTCATTTGGTGAACTTAAATGGTTTGTTTTTCTTGTGTATGTATTGGAGTAGTCAAACAAAGAATTATAATAACTAATTAAGTCAAGGTTTAAGATACGTGAAATGGAAAGATAAGGCCTGCTAGCAAATCAATTTTACGGTTGATTAAGTAAAGTTTCTGACAAAATTATATTTTTAAACATTAAAAAAAGATACGTATAAGTAAAAAATAATTTCGACAAATATAATTTCATTATTTGAAGCTATACTACAGCTTTTTTTAACTATTTCATTGAAATTTGAAACATATTAACGTGAAGCTGTTTGCATAGGGCAAGTTGAGAAGACATACATGACGTAGTCTACGGATAACATCTAAACGCTAGAAAATGTCCCAAATATAACAATCAGTTTACAGTTATATATTCTCAGTATATATTGTTTATGCGTTCTCGTATTGGAATATACTCGTATTTTATCCAGCACTCACATAGAGTTAAGTATTTATTTCACAATAAATCGTTAAACTCGGATTTTATCAATTTTGTTTAGATAACTTAAACTACTGATGTTCAATCAATGTGTAAACAATGACAACAATTTATACATAAAAAATCCTATTTTCTGTTAACAGGCAATATAATACATGTAGGCTGCTGGCGGAAATGGAAACAAAATCTGATCAGTTAATTGACATAACGAGATCAGTTGACAGATGTGGGAGAGCAGTACAGATTCGCTCGCTATTTGATTTCAATCTAAATCATTGCTTATTAGGTAATAATTATCATTTCCTTTGTAGCACAAAATTGAGTAAGCAACATTAATAAAATGTATTAAAAGTTATTTTTAAGAAATCAATAATTTATAGTTTAAAACACATGATTTTATAAAAGAATTCGTAAAGTTTCTTAGCCATCAGGAATAGGTACTCTTGTTTGCAATGGACTTTATTCTTTGTTGTGACTAAAATAGCAAAACTGTTGACATTCTCAACAAACAGCTAAACTTGATATGTTAAGGACGTAGTGCGGTGGTACACGGACACGCACTCAACTCCCAGAAGTGAATGTTGGTATTGTGGAATCTAAGGTAGCTACGGTGTCTGTCGGTTCATAAATACGAGTATTTCACAAGTAAAACACCGCTTTTACAGATATTGCCTCTATTTCTCGAAATATCACAAATATCACTCGTACTTTTAGATTTTTCTGTGTTACTTGTTATAGCGCATATTTACTGAATTCCTACTAAGATGTAAGCAATTCCTATAAATCATACGTGATAAAATTAAAATAAAGTACGTATACAATGCGACTTTTGAATTCGTATTTTTTATATTTAATTGTTTTAAACAACAAAATTATTCGTTTCCAGTTAGTTTTTTTCAATTAAAACTATTTATTAACTCATCTTCTATCTATTTACTTAAGAACAATTCTATGCATATTGCTTTATACAAAAAATTTGATTAAGAAATAGGTATTAATGTTAAACCAATGCATCGCGAATATTACCGAAACAAAAAATATACCTTAATTATGAAAACCGTGTATTTATGCACATAAAGTAGTTGCAATGGGGCTTCTTTGACATTTTACTTTATCCAGCTAAGAACTATGCTAGGTAACTTTACAAAGCTGTTTTGTCACGTGACTTTCCCCACCATCCTTAACTCATTACTTTGTCAACGTGAGTTGACTATTTTTTATAATGTCTGGTCAAAGTGATTATTAACCAGAACTTTTATTGCTTTAGACAAATCACGTTAGTTATTATGAATAATGACTGGTAAAAGTTTTTAATTTATCACATTAACGAGTGAATTTGTTGATTATGCAGAACCAAACATGATACATAATGACAAATTAATCACTATAACTTGTAAAATTTGTAAGATCAGTATCATATCCCCCCTCCCACGACTAGTACATTACAGGTTAGTTGCACTAGATAGATTCCTCAACCCCCGTAAAAATTGTACTGTAAGTCTGTTATATTAGTTTATAAACTCTGCAGTAGTCAAGATCTGTTGTGTTCGTTTGTTACCTGTGACTGTCTCGTAGTGTGTAGCACGTCGTGGCATGTTCGTGCCTGTCCCTCTCTATCATTTCTTCTACCAGTGTACACATACCGTACAACAATGTCTGAGAAACCCATTGCAAGTACTTTTATGTATAAATTGATGTCATTGTTTACACTACTTTGCTGGAACATCAATAGTGTAAGTTATCTAAACAAAAATTATAAAATCAGAGTTTTAAGAACTATTATGAAATAAATACTTAACTCAGTGTGAGTGTTGGATATAATACAAGTATACTCCACTTATTTACTATTTACCCCTGACAGCATCCGTTATATATTTGGCTGGAAGGGAATAAATGGTTAGTTCACAATACTCAGAATTATTATGTGTATTGTCAACACTCTTGTGCAAGAAGTAAAAAAGCCTCTAAGGATTCCTCTAAATTCCCTGTCTTCGGCACTGCAAAATCTTTTACATATTCAATATACGAGTATAATTTAATTCCATTTTATAAGAAAGCTATGTGAATATAAATTTGCTTTTCTAATCAGTTATTTTTAAGGGTATGAAACCATTTAAAGTCTTAATTTTAAAGTAAACATATTGGCTGAGAGTTAGCGAAGTATATCTATCACTCGTGGTGCTGGAAGTTTTTATTTCTGTCTATATGTGTGTCTATCTATCTGTCTGTTCGCACGATGTCTTGTAAAAGAACTAACCTACTCGTACATACTTTACATTTTGCATGAAACTTCATTCACATACTACCAACACCGAGTTCGATGATGGTCTATGTCATTCCAAGGGATTTCGTCGAGTGTTAGAAAATAATTTTACATTTTTGTTATTTATAACCACGATGACAACGACGAAATAACAGAATATATAAATTTGTACATAAGCTGAGTACAATAATATGAGATTTTAACATGTGGCTTATCAAACACATGAATAATACTTATACTGTAAAAATATAAAATAGAAGAGTAAATTCAGTTAATGACAAGATGTGATGTAAGCACTCTCTATTGTTGTAATACCCTTCTTATATCACCGGAACTTTTATAAAATGCTATAAAACCAAACTTTATGAACATAAACTTGAATTTGTCGTGAGGCGAGATATCTTGAGAAAGATTTCATATTACAAATTTTGTATGTATCTTAATTTTTACATAGGCAAGAATGAGTTCTATGATGGTGCATATCTATGGATAACTTTTTTTCTGTCTGGGGAATCTAAAAATGTCTTTTCTGTATGTCTATCTATCCACAGGCCATCTTGAGAAGGAAATGAACTAAGCTTAAATTTCATATACGACCTAAGCGTAGCCTGGTATACGACAACGTGGTAATTTTATAACATTTTACGGCAAATGTTCACAACCATCCCGTTATCAAGATACTCCATTGCCAAAAGTATATTAAAACAAGGAACCAATTATTAAGAAGTTCACAACCATCCCGTTATCAAGATACTCCATTGCCAAAAGTATATTTAAAACAAGGAACCAATTATTAAGAAGTTCACAACCATCCCGTTATCAAGATACTCCATTGCCAAAAGTATATTTAAAACAAGGAACCAATTATTAAGAAGTTCACAACCATCCCGTTATCAAGATACTCCATTGCCAAAAGTAGATTTAAAACAAGGAACCAATTATTAAGAAGTTCACAACCATCCCGTTATCAAGATACTCCATTGCCAAAAGTAGATTTAAAACAAGGAACCAATTATTAAATAATTACCAGACGTATTACGATATATACCTAAATTAATAAATATTACAAAGAATAACCATAAAAACAATGTGTATAGCTAGTTATTATAGTGGGAGGGGTTGATTCAATGTGAAGGTTGTGTTTAGCTCCACGTCATCTCCCGCTCAGTGCAGGGTCTGAAACCTGACATTGTCACAGACTTGACTCTTAGAATCTGGAGTCCACGTCAGATACAAGAAGTCGACCTTGAAGACGTTAAAAACGAACTCTGCATCGTTTCGATATGTATTTTCAGAGCCTAGATATAGACATCCTAGAATACAAAAGAGCTATCCTGTTTTACCCAGCAGCCAACTAGTGTATAATCAAGATGAGACGTTCTCATTAGGCGCTGTACTGAGCGGAAGATAAAATGGAACTAACTCAACATTAGCATGAAATGTAAATATGGAATTCATTATGCTACCCCTTGAATTACTTTGCGTAAAGGCCTTTTGTTAACATACTCAATTGATTGTCGTTTTAAAAACATGATAAAGTAAAGGTTTAAAGCATGTCTCAAAGTGTAAATCTCTAATGTAAAGCTAATATTTGACTGCCAACAACTTTAGTTACTGTTGTGTTTCCAGTGTTTACACATCCTCATTGTTAACACTTGCATTACCACCTCAAACATCCTGATAAACATCTTACAGTATCGCCTCAAATAAGCTTACCCGTCGTAATTATTTTTCCATGTCGTCATGTTACTTTTCACCTTTCACATGGTAGGTAGAATTAAAGATAACTATAGTGTACTGAATACGAACCCTTACCACAAATTCAAAATAAAAATAGTTTCAGAATTTCGAGACACTTAAAATACAAAATATAGATTATTTTTGTAGTATTATATTCAGCTGTTTATAAGTAAGTAACAGTCACCACTTGAGGTTGAATACCATATTATTTCAATATAAAGTTAAAGTTATACATATTCATAAATTTGATGATACTTTAACACGACCAATGGGTAATTTATTTTTTAAAGGAAAACTATGTGTAAAAAATTGTTTAAAACATTCAAACTACATTGTATGAAAATAATATAGTATTAAATAATATACTATATATTTTAGGTTGTAAATCAAAAAATGTAATGGACGATTTCGTGATCTGGCTTTATTATTGTTTTAGAATAAAGCTTCAATAATTCTGTCTTGTATAGGAAAACATACACATTGATACTACACAATGATTTCAGCCTGAAGTCAAGCATTGGATGAATCTGTTGTAATCTCCCACATCGCTCAGCTGATCTCATTCTGTCAATTAACTGATCAGATTACGGTTCCGTTTCCGGCCGACAGCTCACTTCTATAACCGCACATTATGTAGGCAGTGGTTTGCACTTTCTGCAGATCAATAAATTATTGGTGTATAGCTAAATAGCTAAACTTTTCTTAATATTCACTTATTCGTTTAATCTTATCTTAATGTAATCAATAAAGACCAAAACTTAAAATAGGAAGCAAAAAATTCTGAAATAAATATTTAGTTTTTGCGAGGGTGTAAGATCAATATAATATAACCAAGTAATGTTTACTTCAATGGGGTCACCCTAAAAGCTTCACGAAAGTCAATCTTCACTATAAGAACCCTACCTGGTTTTGTTTGAAAGTGGTAGCGGAATTTTCATAAGATAAATATCGATCGTTAATCACTTTGGTTTTGGTTGAGGTCAAAATGGGAGGGTTTTTATAAAAGATAAGAACATGAATCCTTAATTATTTCTCAGTTCTTATCTTTTCTAGCTTAACACGCTTACCACTATCAGTTTGACACATTAATAATTGGTATTTATAGTCAGTCAACTAGATAAAGAAACTGAAAGTCGCTACTTTAGGGTCTGTATAGGTTCAGTTAACGGTGATACGCTATAACATTTATTTACCTGTCTAAAGGTTGTTTTAAGCTAGCTAAGAAAAGTATGGCATGAGAAAAAATTATTATTTCATACTTTAAACCTTTTAAGGGCTCCCATTTCCGCTAAAAAACCAGCCCACCTGCCAAATTAATTTAGTAAGATAAATATAGAGTAGTAAGATATATATTTAGTAGATAAAGGGTTGGTTTTAGTAACACGTACAATATTTTACGTTATTCCAACAAACCAACAGAGAAATATCTTAGAGAACCCCGTTAGTAACCTGTCGTTCTAAACAGAATAAAGTAAACGTTTGACGCAACCCTCAGAGTTCAAATTTATAATCTACAGCTAATATGTGACTGCCAACAGCCTCAGTCGCTGTTGTGTTTCCAGTTTGTACTCATCCACATTGTTAACACTTGCATTAACACCTCAATAAAGGGTGTCCTATGAGTAACTAAAAAAAACTTCTCAGGTTTTCTCTCATCTCTCAAAATAATGAAAAACGTTCGTATTAACATATGTCCGGAAACGCTTTGTTAGCGATCTACGGCTAGCGAAAGATTTTGCCCGATATTCTAGGGAAGGACGGAAATAAAGCGAAACTGATGTTAAGGCATAAAGATAAGTTGTTAAATTTATTGAATTTTATGTAAAATTAATTAAAAAATATAATACATTATGTCCCAGAACTGTAAGACCACCCAGTTCTGAGGTATCAGACAAAATATGTAAAATTCGGTCTCGAGAAACATATTTTGTTTAGACCTGCAGTACATTAACTTAATTAAATCGGTGTTAAACACACACATTTTATAACCAACATTCATATATAGTATAATTCTGAAGAGAATAATGTAAAATAGGTCAATAACAGAAAAGAACACAAAGTTTTTAAAAAACTACAACATATGAAGAGTGTTGTCTCAACTACCCTTACCTCTCACAGTTCTTGTTCCATACCGTTATGTTAACTTGTCACTCTCAAAGTATAAGACCATAATAAATGTTTAACACAACCCTCAGAACATACATCACTAATGCAGGGCTAATATTTGACTACTAACAGCTTCATTAGCTGTTGTGTTTCCAGTGTTTACGCATCCACATTGTTAACATCTGCGTTACCACCTCAAACATCCTGTTATACATCTTACAACATATGTAATGTCGTCTTAACTGCGCTTACCTCTAACAATTATTGTTCTATACCACGACATATGTAATTTTAGGATACAAATAGGTTACTTTATGCCTTTGTTAATTAAATATTTGGGTTATTAAAAATAAATCGTTAGCATAACTTTTTTGTGAGTTGTGCGCAGGCAATACAGTATGTAGCAGCGTGAAAAAACCACTCTGAAGATTTTTCAAAATAAATTAAGAATGGGATCGTTAAACGAGAGTTCATTTACTACACTCCTATAAACCACTTCTTGTATCGGCTTGGTCCCAAAGCGAGAAATCCCACAACGAAGAGTCCCACAGCAAGGCATATGACAGCTCAGTGTGTCACAACAAGGCGCCTAGTTGGGGAAATATTTACCGTTTAGTTCTTCGTTGTGGGGTTCCTTGCTGTGGAGAGCATTATAATCGTGGAAAAGTCCCATAACGTCAAATATGGACTTCAAAAGGAATACCATAGAAGGAATGTTTAAATGAAGAATCCCACAGCAAGGTGATGAAGGGGAAGGCCTGGTTCGCGTAGGGAACTTTGGTGTCTGAGAGGGAAATTCTTTAGCAGCGGGATTAAATGGCGTCACAAGTACACGCATGTTTCAAAACATATGGTGTAGTTAGCAATCAGTATTTTGCTGAAAATTGTGTCGATGGGTTTTAGGTGTTTTCTGATTTGTTTCTAATTTTATTGTCGATTTTGATAGAAATTATCAGCCTATAATTGTAAAAGGAAGGGGTAATTTAATGCGCCCCGTTCTCTTTTGGGGTTGTTTTGACCGGACTAAAGTTAGCAGACGTAAACTGTTTTACTTGACCCTTTTTTGCTGCAGCATATGCTCCCACTACCCTGATAAAAATAGTCTGATCAAAATAAAAATTATTTTGCCATTTCGTAAGCCACTCAATTATTATCTAAAGTGTTATCCGACAGATATCGTTATATAGCAGAAAATAGCTAAACAAAGTGTATCACAACTAATTCACTCTCATAAAACATCTATTTCTGCTTTTATTGTTAACAAAAATAGTTAAGTATGTAACTTAAATTATTGTATAAAAATGGAGACAACTGGCTCAAACCCTTCATGCCAAATCCTATATATATTATATATAAATATATATATATATATATATTATATATATATGTGTGTGTGTGTGAAAGGCTTTGAATCCAATTGATGGGTTTTATTTTTAGAGCCACTATTAGACACGATTAAGGCTCATAATTATTAATATTCTATAGTTTTTATAGTTTTGTATTAATATTTAAGATGCTATACTTAGCTACTAATGAATACTATTTAATTGTAGTTAATTTGTCAAAATAAGTTATATTTTCTTTTAACATTAGATTTTAAAGTGAAATACATACTTTGTAACCATTATACAACAAAATAGTTTGTAGCAGACAACTAATAACAGATGATTTGCACGCTTATGTGACTTAGCGACTAGGTGGTGGGGGGCAGCACTCCGGCCTGTGTTATTGTCTGGACTTATTCTAATACACGTTTTCTTCGTGTTTACACGTGGGATTCATGCCTACTTCGTGGTTCCAGCCTATTTGAGTCTGCACTTTGTGTTTATAGATTTTCTTCGATGTCTATGAATGTCACTATTCTATTCCTTTTAGTGAGTTTTGGCACATGGTGATAGCTTCTGCTTACAAAGATATTTAATGAGAGTAGAATTTGTATTCAATAATTTTGGTCCCAATTTAACTAGGATAACTGGTCAAAGGAAATGAAATTTGAAAATTTTAATACATGATACTTCATAAATAAATTAATATAATTAATAAATGACAATGTAAAATTTCAAGTTTACTTCATTCAAGGTCACTTTTAATTATTTGGTTTTACGTGGAATGGGCTATTTTATTTAAGATGTGATCGCTGATCCTTAAATTTGTTTTGAATGTATTGTTTAATTTTACTTGTCATCTACCCTTATCTGTGCTGCTGCAATTCTATCGCAATATCGGTATACTGTTACATAACGGAATTGAAAACTGTTAAATATATGTGAGTTGTAATCTATTTTTCTTTGCCATGTTTTGGGTGAGAGGCATGAAATAAAAAAGGTAGTCAAAACATCTTACTAAGTAGTCCAATAAATCGATCATATTTGACTAATATAGTTTCGACTAACAAGTGATGAAATGTGAAATATTTTACCTTACCATGTGACCATTTATGTGGTATGGTCAGGCGATAAAAAAGGTTTATGATAATTCTCCCTCTGATAATAACTCTCTTTTTTCTCTTCCTACATCTTGTTCATAACTACTTTTAACTCTTTATGCACTTAGATATTACACATTTATTACTCAGTTTCTGAGTCTAACTTTTAAAGTTGAAAATAAATTGCATAAACACAATAGACAGGGGTTTGTGTTGGTGTTCTTTTCAATGAAGTATTAATAAAAGATCAAACAGTACCGGTATGGTTAGAACGGACATGCTTGTCTTATAGTTTAATGTATTCAAGGTTACCTTGTTAAAATTTGCATATACAAGGATTCAACTGTGTCAAGGACCAAACATACAATGACTTACTTAGTTTAAACATTTTCTTATTACAATAGTTGACTAACAGATTAAAGCCACAGCTATTTTTACTGGTTTGATTTAATTTGATTCATAATCAAATTAGTGTAGTGTAATACTTCATTTTGAATCTTGACACACAATCTATAATAAACATTTACGATTATTGAAAGAAGTTACTAACACAATACACTTAAATGCTTAGGAATCATTTTACATTAACACAAATCAAGGAAATCGTATCAATAATAAAGACGGACCTATTCCAAATTCAATTCTACTCTCATCTCTATTTATTAAAAAATTAAAATGTAATTCCGTTTAAATATTTTATAGTGACTAATCATATTTCCAAATCCTTTACCAAACGTTTTTGTAATACCTATTATTTAGAAAAATGTAAATATTTATTAATTTGTGAAGTGCCTCATGATGGAATCATTGATTTCAAAAAGGCTTTGCAATAACAAAATAGATACTGGACAATTTTTATTTATTTACCAGTGATATTAAAGTTTATAAATTGCTTTATTCACCTTTTGGTGACTAGATACTATCTTAATCTGTTGATGTTTACTGAAGTAAGAAGTGTTGATGAAAAGTCCAAAAGTTTTTCTATAGTTTTCCCTATCACACTAATTAGCCTACACATCATCTGCAAGAACGAATGTACAGAATTTTGGAAGTACGACTGTCATTATATACGATCTCTCTGACATATAAAGTCGGAGGTGAAATCTACAAGCTTCTCTTCTACCTTGTGTTTTAGAGGCAACTGACTCAGCGAAGTACAACAATAACTCTGAGTTACACAGACACGCGCGACATCTGGTGTTTTGTACTACCATCGTTGTTATAGTGTTACTACCATTGTAGAAGTACATACACAATACAGACTTCAGTTAAGGTGGAAGTTTATTACCTAATATCTGAGAATGTAGTATAGATTACTTACGATATTACATGTAGTATTCGGTATTAAAGCTTAGATAATTCATTTTAAACATATTTAACCATTTAGTACGCAGACACATTTTAATAATAACAGTTTAGATTAGATTACATTGTAAAATTAAAAGGAATGATAAGGCGTAAATCCTTTATTACCAATATTATCTTTATTCGTGTGTACTATAATTAATCATTTGAAAAACTATGACATAGGTTTCGTCTCTGCACACTAGGTCGTTATCGTCTTTAAATCCGTAATATTAATGATTATCTTGTATCTCAAACATCATTTACTGTAATTTTGAGTGTATGTTTGGATTTGAAACGGCAGTACTGAAACTGAATCAGTTTGTAGTTTTCTTCTCGATCAGCAGTTTCAACTTATATTTGCTGCTAATTTTGATTATTTCTTTCTTATTTGTGATTTTTTTGCTGACATGGTGCTAGCTATTAAAAAAACTTTTATCGTAGAGTATTGGTCAGTTTGCTCATACAAAATTGGTCGTGCCATGAGCTAGTATTTCATTACACTGCAGTACGTTTCCATGAAAATGTTCACAAAAAATCACCATTTAATTCTGTGATTATTAGTGCTTTCAAACATTTTTAAGATAATTTTGGTCACGGCGGGAAGGCTTTCATTGCCCAACTACTGAATATACAAATTAAAACCACGGCAACAAGCTGAAACCGACCATCGTTTATTAAACTGATAATAACCAATACGTCGTTAGAGTATTTTGTTTGCTACAAGTACAAGCTTGGCAACCTTTGGACTGTATAAGCAAAACACATTCAGAGTTCAGTAATGCGCTTCAAAGTTAGCAATTGGTAGGGAGAACCTGAAATTCTAAGTAATGCAAATAGAATTATTAGCTATCGGGATTTGGGGGGAAGGTTTTATACCAGTAGGAATTATGACCTCACAAATATCAATCGCCATTTATGTATTCTTTATTACCTTAGTGACTAAAAGTTCATTGTATGTTGGCTGTTACTTGTAGCTCCAAACGCTTGGGAAGGTTTCACTCAGTCCGTATTTTCTCTGCAACTATTGAATATACCATAGTTTTCAAAATTTCAGGTGCACCATGGTTTTAAAGTCCTCAAACCGATTATCTTTTATTAACTATAGCATAATAAGCAATACGTGCGTTAAGGGAGGGGGCATCGTTGGTCCATACAAGCTACAAATTGGGCAATATTTTGGACTGTATAAACAAAACAGATTCAGATCGTTCAGTACTGCGCTTCAATGTTAGCAATGTGGAGAATCCTGAAGTTCTAACTATTGCGTATATGATTATTACCTATCTGGCAATTTTTGGGGGGGGGATCTGCTTACACCAAGAAACATCTAATATCCTCATCAAATATCAAAACTTGACATCAGTAACTGTTTATATATTGCTTTATTCACTTCTTATTTACTAAAAGCTCTTTTATTATATTAAACTTACTTGTAGACTCCAAACGCTTGACTAGTTTTTACCTAGTCTGTATTTTCTCTGCATTTTTCACCTCACCATAGTTTTCAAATGAAAGCCATGTGCACCAGGGTTTTAAAGTCCTCACATTCTTCTAGAGAGGCCATAGCATAGTAAGAGTGTAAACCATATGGTGCACTGTGCTCAGGGAGGGGGATCGTTGGTCCATACTTTGTTGAGCATGCAATAATAGACATTCCGTTAGTGTAGCCTAAACCAGAACCGATGTATGGTAATTCTTGATCTATATATATATATACTGGAGATCTCAGGAGATTTATTCATTTCCAAATACTGCATTTATCGTCCAAAATGTTTCAGCAAGATTGAACGCAATCAGCCACAAGTACCCTAGACCATAATATCTTTTGCCACATTTCAGTCGAGAACTTTTGTCAGCAAAAACATACTGATACTAACGCTTCATCTAACAAGAAACTTTCCTTACCTTTCCCATTCTCCTTATCCTAAACCACTTGACACCTAGGGAATGTTGAAGGAGATGATTTTCCGTGCAAATAAAACAAGGAAGAAATAACATGTGTATAATGAGCATGGAAAAACTAATTTCTTTGCCAAAATAAACAAAGAAATTACAAATATAATGTTGTTCCACTAATATAGGTAACATTAACCAAGACGTATATTTGGTGTTCATTGCTATCATGTTTATCCATATAAATCCAACATTTCATAACAGAGAAATGTCTCACTAAAAAAAAACCTGAAATTTTGCAATTTCATTCCTTTTATTCATTTCCTGTTATGTTTCAGTAATGCGACACAATGATAAATTTCTAATAAATTTTTAGCGAATGAGTGGTAAGAAAAACTTCATAATATTTTCATAATTTATTCAATTTAATTATTATATCTACAGGTGATTTTCACTCAGGTGGATGATTTATACCTTATAGAGTTTTTTTGTACTAAAACACACTCAAACCATACTTTCGTTGAAAAATACATGTTTATATACTACAAAACGTAGTAATATTTAAAGAATGATTGTTATTTATAAAGTATAGTGTATAATAAAACGCTGTAATATTCACTAATTAATTACAACACACTCTGTACACGGACACGGATTACCACAGAGTAAAATCATCCCTTGAACATAAATTTAGACCTGTTTTTAGAAAAACACTGTTTCTAGCAAATACTTTACATAGGCAATAATCTTGCTGGTATTTTATTAGAATCATGGCAATAGTACAAACATGTTTCTTACCTAAATGATTTTTAATTTTAATTTAAAGAATATTTTGCTATGACAACTAAAAATTTATAGAAACTGGTTGATCTCGATTTTCTATCTCAATCTCAAGTTGATAGGTCATTGAGATCTTTAAAAAATCATTTACTCTTTTTGCTCCTTACCAATCCACTCACGGGCCAATGAATGACACGTGACTAGTAGAATTCTCAAACAATCAGGTGTCGAAAGCGCTCCTGAGGCCTAATTGTATAACACTCGAAAAAAGTAAATAAGTAAAGTAAAGTAAAAGTAATACATAAAATAGTGTGATCATGAGCAACAAATCACATGGTCTTTACACGCTCAGAACAAATTTTCAGTCAGTCATGAACGAAAGAGTAAAATGAATTAAAAGTATTTTGACGGTAGTACACGTAATTGCCAAAGCACATCTAATTGCATACAATTATAACGTATATGTTTGTGTGTGTGCGGTGACAATTCAAGTGACAAATGTTCAGGTGCAGTTGGCAGCACTGTGTGAAGTGACATATTGCAGCTGTAGGCTGTACACGTAATTGCCAATGCACATCTAGTTGCATACAAATGTAACATATATGGATGTGTGTATGCAGTGACAATTCAAGGGACAAATGTTTAGGTGCAGTTGGCAGCACTGTGTCAAGTGACATATTGCAGATGTCGGCTGTACAGATGGGCTCGGTAATAGCGGGTAATATATCACAGTTATCACCCTCTGTACAGCAACAAAGGCAGTGTTTAGTTCACTATATACCATCCTACCAGGTGAGTACTAATCTTCAACTGCAATCTAATAAACGTTTCTACTGTTGTAGTCATGTTTATAAAATTTCTTCTAAACGTTCAATAAAGTATATTAAAGTTATTCAAATAATAGTTCTCTTAATTATTAGGAACATAGATAACAACACTATTTGATTTTATATCCAAACATTTTTTAAATTACGCAATTAGTTACTAATAAAATAATAATAATAATAAATGTATGTATTGGTTAGGCTGCTATCCTATTGTATATCCATTCTATTGTATAATATACGTTATTAAGAGCACTTACCACATTTTCCAGTAAGGCTTACTTGCTGTGTTTTAAATTTGCGTTAACAATTATTTCATCATATTCTATAACAGTGACGCCTGATTTAATGATTTTTAAAATAGTTCGTTCAAAACTTGATTTCATCCCCAGTTTACGCTACTAACCAATACTTGAACAAAGCTTACGACTTAACTTGATAATAAACATGCAGTGCAGGATGAAAGTGTTTATAACGTGGTAAGTACCCTCTAATCGTAAACATAATCACCGTATAGTGTGACTAACATCACTTAACTTCCATATCGCTCAATCTATCTCTTATGTATTTTAAGTCAATTAAACTGGCATTAGTTCAGACATCTAACATTTTTTCCGTATAGATACACACAATAACTTGCGTCATATTCATGACAGGCAACTACTAAATAAATACTTACTAACTTAATAATAATCATACAATTAGCTACGAGTATAAACAGTCAATAGATGTCCTTCAAAGATTTCGAAGGTATATAAACATACATGCAATCAATAAAGAACCTGATTAAGTGTTTTCTAAAAACATATAAATTAAAGCGCTACATAATCTCTAGATCGCGTAGTGACATTTGAGGTATGCCTCTTCCTGTCCATAATCTTCATTTTCTTATCAAATGAGTGTACTAACATCATAAATTTTCATGATATCAGAGAGAGAGAGAGAGATCGCGCATACATATTTTTGGCAAATAAGTAAAGCTTCTTTTCCCGGCCTCAAGTTTGTATTGTGAAGAGTGTAGCTTCCAGTCTCTCGGCGGGTACTATTTGGAGTAAGCTCTTCCGTGTAGGAGAAAAAGATACTGAAGCTCATATAGAAGTAAGATTCTGTGAATCGCGAAGTGTGTTATGGCCTTAGGGTAACATCTTCCGTTAAAGCCAAACTGACTATGTCTAAGCAGGACAATATGGTGTCGCCGATCCAGAAAAAAGTAACGTCCAAAATTCCACTTTAGAATTGTACAGGCATCCATCCTTGTACTAAAACACATTTCTTTCCCTATACCTACTCTGAAACTGACCAAGCATCACTGTGTGTCACATGATCAAGTAAGGATTAAGCTATTCTTTCTGAATTTCTGAAGTATTGTATGTGGGGCCACACACACACTATGCATTTTTAAGTTAAGTTTAACCGTCACTGACCAGGGGCTCTACTGCGTACGTCTGAGTTGATTTTACCAACAACCTCGCTCAACATGCCCGGCTCATACGACAAGTATGTCTGATAATCATCTGAGAATAGATGAGGAAATAATAGCACACAGATATGAGAAAGTAAAAGGGTATACAAACAAAATAAAATTGAGCCAATGCAGCTGCCTTGAGAAACTCTGTGTTATCTAAAAAAAAAACAGGAATGATAAGTTTCTCTCATCTTATTCAGAGCTGTGAAAACTGTTAGCTCACAAACCATTTTCGAAAACAATTGATTTTCTTCTTAGACACCAGCATATGACTTGTAAAGTTCAACTTTTAATAGCGAATAATAAATAAAACAACAAAGTCTTCCTATGCCCTGTTCGCCTATCTAATCATTGTATGCGAGGGCAATACAACTACATAAATATATCACAGACACATATCAGATTACTGTAAATCTAGATTGAATTTAACTAATTTACTTTCTTAAACGTGATAAACTTATAAACTACTCTCTTTCCTAAACATTTGATTTGTATGAATACGAATAGTAGAAATTGTTGAGGTAATAGTTTAATAGTGAAGGAAATACATAAATTTCAACAGGCAAATTGGTATTCATTAAATAATGGTTTGCAGTTATTCATGTTCTTTAAAAAGATTTATTGTCTTTGTAGCATTTTAGCATAGTAACGTATTTAAAAGTAAATGCGTTTAGTTTAAAAAATATTTAATTTTATGTCGATAATAAAATATATTACTTCTTTTATAGACATTTTGTAAATAATTTACTACTTCACTATCCGGTATCAGTAACAACAGCTATTACAGTTTACTACTCACAAACTTGAATGACTCATAACGCAACTTAACTGCTCCATAAACTTGATAATAAATCCGCTATCATGGCGGTAGCTGTTTTGTCTGTGGTAATGTCAACTTCTTGTAAAATAACGAATGTTAATTGATCATCTATAACAATTACATGATGAAATAAGCTTTATGACGTGAAGATTTATTGATGTCTGCTGTCGTTTTCTGAAGTTAAACTTCTTTCCAGCTATCTTCAAATAATAAATGTTAAACGGAAACAGGCAATACCAGAACTTCAAATCTACGAATGAGTGAAAAAATTCGGAACTATATCGTGATTGGATTAAGCTTAATAAAAATATCGATTAGCCTGAGCATATTTAGATCCAAATCAAAATAAAGAACATCAAAAGCTAGATATAAAAAACGTCTTCCATACTTCCATAAAAATGTACCTACTTCAATAAGTGTGCTACTAACATCAAACAACTAAGCAAAAAAATTAATTTGTATTTGAAATAATACAGAATTACTCAAATCAGAGCTGACAACCGTCCGTTTCCGGGCAGGTACGTTGCTGCGCGTATTGGGAGCCGCCTAAAAACTAGCGGGCGGTACATCGTCTGTAAAACATTTTTATAACGTATTTCGGACTTTTAATAATGATATATTGGGCAGCATGTAAAGAGGACGAAATGCTTTTTATTTTGGTAGAGGTTTCGTTATCGATCGTATAATCAAATCTTTGTTGATTATCTATGTTGGTTATACATAATATATTTTTTAAAGAATATAGTTTTCTTAGAGTGTGGTCTTATAAATAAAATGATATCACTGAATTTCTTCACTGACAAGGCAGATTTAATACCATGATTAATACTTGTATAGAGTACAACATATAAGCACAGACTATAATAACAAGTATTATTCATTCATTAAATACAAATACCAATGCACAATGCCTATCAATATTCAACTATCGAATTTATCCATTACTATTTTGCACAGTTTTGAATTTGAAAATTTCCTTTCATTGCTTATGAAACATTACACATTATATTTATAGACGGAGAAATGTTTATAATATATCAATATAGAATTATTTGTGTTAAACATGTGTCCTTTTTAATTTGATCCCACTCTAAAAAAAGAAAGTGTAGCATTTCATGTAGCAACTTTCATTTCATCAAATTTAAAATTGTTATTTACCTTTTAGTCCCTATTATTTTAGGTTGGATAAATTTTTCAGTATCTGAAAATCGGGGATTTTTACTACTCCAAAATAATATTGCTTACATTGCGATTTCTCTTATATAACTAATTCGTTTGTGATATCCTCTTTTACGACTTTATTTTTGTAATGACTTTGTTTGGGATTCATCGTAAGTTTCTCATACAATGATGAAATTGTTGGGTTACATACCAAAAGGTTTTAATTAGATAGTAATGTTGCACCATTTAGTGCTCAATCCCTACAGCTGAAATTTCAATTTGTACTCTATTAGTTTATAACTCGTGATTACGTTCCAAATTACTTTGGTTAACACATTCCATGTATTCCCGACATGATATTTGTGACTCTTCCTCCTCTGAATTATCTTTCTTCCTCTGAAGTACAGTTTGGACGTAGTTGCGGACTTTGATTGTAGCCTTGGTTTCATTTGGAGGTTCCTTATTGTAATAGTTTAGGTTTTAGTTTGTATACAACTTAGCAGAAGTGGGATTTCTAAGGGGATCTTTTTTTCTCTGCCGACATAAACTGGACTAAGACCAGAGGGAATTTACCATCTCTCCTATAATATAAAAAAGGTGTTAAAAGTTGATAGATCTTCTGACGAATGGGTTAAAGCTGAATGGGTGTACAGAAGCGACATCCTGTAGTAATATCGTGTATCCAGAGTGATCATCGTTTCTTCTTTCTTCTCCAACCCTACCGATACTCTTGAATCACATGTTGATCTTCCTATTTGGTAACATTAAAACCTTGTCGATTACAGATTTTTGTCGCTTCAATTCCAAATCATTCAGTTCATTTTTTGATCCCTTATTTACTCAATTAATTTTTTTTATTTCTTCAATGCTAGCTAGTATGGTGTTTATTGGTCAAGAAATCAGTCATGACCATGATCTGATTTTATATCATATATGTGTATACGTACATACAATTATTTCTCAGCGTTACGACGTCTCGCTGAAGAGGTTTTACAATAAATGAAATATTTTTATGGATAGACATACGAGATGCAGTGCTATTGATTTATTAATCGACATGGTTGATTATATATTACATTTATAACGATTTCTTGTACCTTAAATTGCTTACGTAAGGCTATTACTGTCACATAACTTATATAAAGTATTTGTAGGGTAAAGTTATCTTGTTTATAACAGTTTTCTAGGAAAATACCGAAGGAAGGGGAATACATGTAAAAATGTCTTTGGGAACATTTGTCCAAAGAGAAAGTGTAGTTATCCAATGGTTAATTGCTTTCTTAGTATCTGATGTGTATCAAGTTTAATTTTAGTAATTTAAATTTCTACCAGACACAAATGTGTGTAGTCCAGAAGTGGAAATATGAGAAGATCAGCGAATCAGGATTGTCTCGCGATGCGAGAATGTTGCCATAAAAATGTGTCCCTTGGTTTACTTGAACAATTGATAAAAATAGTAAACATAAGTTGATTAACCTCTGTTATCGTGGGAATGAAACAATTCCGAACAATGTTGTTGTGTGGCAAACTTGAAAGATAAATGTAATGGCTCCAGTTATAGCGCCGTTTCGCAACAAGAACCGTCACTATTCAGGGCAATCTGATGAACAGTTTTGCTCAGCAAAATCTACAGGGACCAGAAATATATGTAGAAAGTTGATAGTAAAACCTTGCATACTAAGGGATAAATGTGCAGCAGTTGGTATTCTATTTCCTACTGATATTAGTTACAATGTTTAAACTTGTGACGGGTTGAATAGGACATTAAAACACAGTCCACGCATAACTCCACGTTTATGATCATGTTTTATAAGCTACAAAAGCAGTCAGTATTCGATATTGCAGTTTTTGTTACAGTTTTATTACCTGTCTCTGTTACAGGCTCACAGTGTTCTGAACAGTAGCTTATGACTTACGATTATATAAAATCAACGGTATTTTATACAGCAGTAATATTTAAATTAATATAGAGAACTTTTCTGAAAACGTTTTATTCTCAAAAATTAGATTACAATAGAGGGTAACTGGATTACGGACATTCATGTAACGTTTTTTGTTGCGACTAAACTGCAACGTTTCCAGAATTAAAATGTGGTCTATTTTAAGACGCCAAATTCTAAAACAGAAGATAGAATGATTATATCTTCTGTAACAGAAGATTAGAATGATAAATCTTACAATTAATTTAGCGATAAATACACTAACGTCATAGTTTAAGAAAAGCCGTACTTCAAAACCACAAAAATGAACATGACATCCAACTCCAATAAACTAAATTGTCTATTCACCCATATTCCCAACTACCAATGCTACCCTGCCCACACATGTAACACAGAGCCACTGATCCTGGAAATCATGAAGAGGCACAATTCCTGTTCCGTCTCAAATTACGTGATATGATGCGTCCATCATGTGTTTTAGCTGCACATATTTGTCATTATGTATTGATTTTAATTTAATTGGCAGAGTTAACTGGAGCTAGATTTCAAGTATTCTTATTGTATCAATGTATGGATTTTTGTTTGTTATTCTAACTGCCTCATCCTTTTACATTCATTATTAGTTGCATCCTTTAAAAAAATTATAACTAGAAAGAGAGCAAATACCATTTATTGAAACGTTAATTGGCTGTAATTTCAACTAGTTAAGAAAGTTTTTTCAGTTTATAAACGTTTAGCGATACAATCATAAAGTGAATGTTTTTGAAACTTGACAAATTATATGAAAGAAACTGATTTAAGCCCGCGTGGAACCATCCAGCTGATATACGAGACAGTTACTTCCAACATTATTTTGCTTTTACCCACAGCAATAATTCATGTCTTGTTCATTTATAATGTCCTGATATTAACGCAATTGTAAAGTTATTAGCAGGAATCAGATAATTGTGTTGTAGGGGAGAATTTCCTGTTGGCTTAGGTGGTATTATAAAGGTATTGTGATTACACGAAAGCCGCACAGCTTGCTCTAGTAACTAACACCAGTAACGACACCTGCGCCTCTAGCGGCGGTTTACATAAGCCGCTTTAATGAGCGGTCTCTTGGTAACTTACTCGAATTGTTTTCTCTGGTTGTAGATTAGAATTCGTGGATGTTTCTGAACATTTGTTAAATAGTTTTTATATATTATAGAGGTGCCTCGAGAAAAATTCCTTAAGTAATAATATGAAACACCAATAATGCTTCTTCTGTGTTAATTAATTGGAATGTATAATATATAGAATAAAACAACTGGGTGGAGGGGTACTTTTCATGCACACGTATATAAAATAAATGGAGTAAGTTATGCTCAGAAGGTTCATACATAACAATACATACTTAAAATCAAGATGAATTTATTTGTAAATCAGATAATTTTTATCCTTATATCACTGCTTACTTTGTGAACACCATCTCAGATCTTTGAAGAACGCTCTTTTATATAGACAAGCTAATAAAATATATTGCTTAATTAGCTTACACTAGTTTATTAGTCATGTATTTTTTTAAAAGGGTTATATAATAACTGTACGGGAAATATGCAGATTCACTTACTGCGTTTAAGAAAGAAATGTTTGCACAAACAATTCATGTAACATTATGCTTAACCTTTCACACGACATAAAAACGTGAGGTTATACAAATAATGGACTTTGCGTGTGTCAAGTAAATAAGAGCCAACAATAAAAAAGTATATTATATTTTTAATAATGCTAGTGATGAACTTTCTGTTTTTATATCAGTATCGTGTTGAAGGCTAATTATGCAATTTCTACACATCAATCTGCAACTCTGATTTATATTACGTTTGAGTTTATACTTCTGAGAGGTAATAAATAGTTGTCGTAATATTAAGAAAAGTTACTTTTATTTCAACTCATCCAAAAATTATAATTAAAAACTTCGAGTAGAATATTAAATAGACGTCCATGGTGTAGTACTCTCTTTCAACAAAGTTTGCATAGAACTTGACTACTGTATTTGCACACGAAAATAACAAAAGGGTAGAAATTGTAGAAGCATATTATAGTATAAAATATAAATAAAGTGTTAACTATTTTGTCGTAAAAGTACCTCGCACATAAATATTAAAGTTTGTGACAGGTCAAATTACGACATTTAAATATTCGCGGGGAAATTAGCAGACTGTGACGTCAGTAAATCACATGTTATCGGAATTGAGATTTATTTAATTAATAACGGAGAAATATATTAAACTTTATACGGGAACAAATTTAATTAATTAAAATGAGTTAAACATAACCAAAATTCGTGTTTTACAAAAGTACTAAATAAAATTACGCAGAAAAGCCAATTGTGGGATAAAAATGACTAGGGTATTGATGACATCAGAAAGCACATGTTGCAAAAAATTTAAATAAAAAAAGCTATAGTAAAATAATAAAAGAAAATAGGAAGACTTAAATTGATCAATTATAGTGAACGTAATAAATTTCGACAATTATGAGAAAAGAATCAAATTATATTCAATCGTGAAGACGCTGATTTGAACGGGAGAGGGGATGAGTATTGTTTGAGCCGGTATGCGTGGTTTTAGAGGGAGAATCCTTCTTCTCTCTCTGGACTTGAAGCAGCGAGGTCGTGTACTTATGTAGATCCTCCTGGTACAGTAGTGATGAAATATGAAACTGTACAATAGTGCATTGAAGTTGTAGTCAGGGATGGGATGTTGTGTTAGTGAACAAATTATCAAAGCAAAGTGAGTAGAATTAGACAGTATAACATAAAATAAATTGACGTCAAAGTCATTTGCTTTGTCTTTCATTGACTATCCCATCTACAAAGAAATTGATAAGTAAGAAATTAAGCTTTAACTTAAAGAATATTACTTTCAAAACTTTTTAGATTCAAAGTGATTGATAAGAACAGTGAATATTTAGTGAACTTTATTATGATATAAACAATCATATTGATCAGAACTTTCAATAGAGTAATATTAAGTTTGAACCATAATTCAATCTACTTAAAAAACCTGAGATAAATATAGACCCAGTGCCAGTGATATATAACGTGTAGCCTACTTTCACTAATACAAACTACACTTCCAACAACACCACAGACATTGAAGTTTGATCGTTATTTAAATACCGACTTTGAAAAATATGAGTCAGCCAACAGGGGATTACAACACATGTTAAAAAGCGGTTTAAAAAACTGATCGTAAGCAAGTCGCACAACCAACGAGGGGCAGCACACTTGCACAACAAACTGGGGACGACGAACGTAGCAAAATCGCACAGCCACCGTGGGGACTGGATCGTAACAAGTTACAGAGTTGGTTTATTTATGAAATGTTAAGGTAAAAAAGCGCAGTGCAGATGTACAGTTAGTACTGTAGTTGAAGTGGCGGTGTTCACACCTCCAATTACTAAAGCCGTGACTGCGCCACAACACGGTAGATGGCGTGACAGTCATTGTTGTAACTGTTACTTTACTGTCAGCTTTACTCCAGTTTAAGTTATTGCTGCTGTCTTTCCTGTTCTGCGGTCTCAGATCCTTTACAGACATTTACAATAATAAGGCTCGATATATGAAATGAAATGAAATATTTCTTTATTTGAGGCGAAATTAGGGCCTCATGGCCCTTTCTTACATTTAACCTCATATACAAACTAGAACAAAATATTTTCATTTCTAAATAATAATAAAACTAAATATTGTATTGTAAACATTTTCAATATGAACAAAAAGTACAACTTTATTTAAGAATATAAAATAAAAAATGTTATAACGATAAAAAGGTATATAAACATATTTATAAATCACATACTCACACGCAAAATAATAAAATGTACTTGTATATAATGCATATAAGAAACACAACTCAAACCACTCACACATCTCACACTTACTCATGCCAGTGCAACCGCAGCGAAGAGACCTATGCCGACCCCGCCCCAACCATCCGCCCCAGATAGTGCTCCCTCAGAGACGCCACGAACCGAGGACGACTCTCCAAGGATGTTATACTACGAGGAAGGGAATTCCACAGACGACATGCCGTTACTACAAAAGACTTGTCATATACAGCAGTTTCTGTGCAACGGCATGCGGAGCACAGACGAACCAGAGCGAGTTCTATCCACACCACTTTGAGAGACAAATTGGAAATCGTTTAAGAAATAATTTGGAAAGCCAGAATTTAAAATTGAATGGACCAATGTTAAGATTTTTATTGATCTGAGGTCATTCAACTTCAAAATCTTTGAATTAATATAATAGGGTGTTATATGTTCATCTCTCCTGAGATCAAATGCATATCTCATACAATAATTTTGGGTTCTCTGGAGTTTTTCACCCAAAGCCACAGTCATGTCGTTCATTACACTGTTTACAGTAAGAAAAGTGAGGCAGTATGAGTACTTTAACCAACAACAGTTTTATGTGAAGTGGCAAAAAACCTCTGCAGCTTTTTCAGTGAATGCATTGATGCAAAAACTTTCTTACAGGTCTCTGTCACTGCATCAGTCCAGCCTAAGAGTACAGTTTATTGTCAGCCCTAAGTTCCTAACTTTATCGTAATAAGGTAGTACAGTTCCATTCACAGTAACGTTACGTATAGATGTAAAATCGATCAAAGATCGAGAGCGGTAATGAGATATCACAATTGGTTTAGTTTTGTCGTGGTTTAGTTTAAGTCCGTGTTTACTAGTCCAGTCCAGTACATTTTTTATGTCAGAGTTGATCATGGTAATGCCATCATCGATTTGGTGTATGTTAACATGGAGATATATCTGGAGGTCATCGGCATACATGTGGGACTTGCAGTGTACCAGTACCGTGCTCAAGTCATTAACGTACAACACAAACAAGAGAGGACCAAGTATGGAACCTTGAGGAACACCACACTCAACACTCAGCCAGTCAGATTTTATGTCACCTACTTGTACACACTGCCTTCTGCCAGACAGATAAGACCTCAGCCATTGCAGGACATTTTCTGAAAAACCAATTATTCTCAATTTAGCCAATAGTAGTCTGTAGTTTACACAATCAAAAGCCTTTGAAAAATCAAAGAGTGTTAGTATTGTGCTTAGTTTTTGGTCCATTGCGAATCGTATATCGTCAGTGACTTTCAGTAAAGCAGTTTCAGTACTATGTCCTGTTCGAAATCCGGATTGTAAATAATTTAGAACGTTATTTCGTGTTAAAATAATCAGTAATCTGGCAGTGCGCAATTTTTTCAAGGCCCTTGGATAGAGCAGGCAGGATACTAATTGGTCTGAATTCTTGGCAAGATGTTGGAACTGAGGTCTTGTTCAATGGGCGGACAATAGCAGACTTCCAAAGTGAAGGGAAAATACCCTGTCTCAGTGACATGTTGAAAATGTATGTGATTATTGGAAGGGTTGCAAAAAGAATGTTTTTTATTAATTGAATTTTTATGCCGTCAGACCCTTCAGCATTACTGCCAATACGGCGAATGGCTTTCAAAACGTCTGATTGTATTACAGGTTTGAAAGTAAATTTGTCATATTCGTGCCGATTGATAGGCATATTTAGAAGTTCTTTAGCATAATCCGTAACTTGGTTTGTATTGACAGTCTGACAACAAGAAACAAAATAGTCATTAAGATCATTTAAGGGTAATTGGATCGGAGGAGAAGCGCGGTCTTTGCCCAAACCAAGTTTTCTAACATTGCGCCACAAATCGCTAGATGACTGTTTCTTTTCAAACAGTTTACGCGTGTATCTCAATCTGGAATTTCGTAGAAGTTGTTTAACCTCTATTTCTAATTTGTCGATATTGAACTATTAAAAAACGGGGGTCACTAGCTCGACGAGCTCTCCTATACAGGGAATCACGTTGAGCCATCAAGCTAAGAATTTCACACGTGATCCAAGGCACTGGGACGCCGCTTTGTTATGCGTTTGGTAACAACTGGTGCATGTTTATCGTATAGCCCCAGAATGGTGGTGTTAAAAGCTTCAACCATGTCATCGACAGATTGCAATGTCTGTAGATTCTGCCATGAGGTCGAATAAACATCATACATAAAAGAGGCTTTCGTCCATACTTTTAAAATCTCTGTATTTAATAAATTTTACTTTTGGCTTTGGAACTTTGACCTTGATAACACAGTACACAAGATCGTGACGTGAAACTGCTGGAATTGGAAGCTGCCCCTAGATGCGTCACGTCAGAGGGGGTCAGTAACAACTAGAAGGTCCAGAAGGGTGTCTGACTCGGCAGTGTGATGTGTCGGGGCTAGTGGCAGTATAGTCATGTTAGTAGAGTCGAACATTGTTATCAGTTGCCTAGTATTATAATCTGTCTTTTTTAGTAAGTTTGTGTTAAAGTCACCCATGATCAAGACTCGACTGTAGCCAGGCAGGTGGTGTAAGAGAGCATTTTCAAAGTCTATCAGATGACCTATTTCTGGGAGGCCGATAGCACACACCGATCAATAGGACATCCGACACAGATAAACCAATTTCAATGAACATGAACTCAGGCCTGGCCGAGTATTCAGAGGGAGATGCGGACAAAAGCCTACACCTCAGACCCTCTCTGACATAAACCGCGACACCGCCACCAATCTTTAGAATTCTATCATTTCTTAGCAGCATATAGCCAGAGAGGGCCACCTCACTTGACAAAACACTCGGCTTAAGCATGATTCTGATACGCCAATAATGTCAAAATGTTTGAGGCCGAAAAAATTTCTCTGATTTCGTCTATATGTCCAGGCAGTGATTGAGCGTTAATATGAGCAGCTTTAAAAAGTTTGTGATAAGGAGACAATGTTGAGGACAGGAGTTGAGCTGTGGAGATCACGTTTAAAGGAAGGGGAAGAGAGTGCCGGCCCAGGACCGCGGTCGTCACCGCGCGAACCCGCTAAAATGGATCCGCTGGTAGCATCGGCGGGGGACACGGCCGACCAGGCAACCGCACACAAGCTGAACCGGCAGGAGCTCCTGTACACGCACACACTCACACTTACATTCATACAACATGTAATAAAAAAACAGATTCTAGAAATAGATATATACATAAGAAAAAACAAACAAACAATTTTTTTATAACTAACGATCATAACAATGATGATCTATAGCACTTTTAAGCTCTAAGCTCATTTGTGTAGAAGAAAGAAAATTATATTTAAAATTTCCAGGGGTTCAGAACATTATATAAATTTGATCAATTAGGTCAGTAAGTAATTGCAATTTAAATCAATGCAATATAAGTAAGTAGTAAAAATAAATTTAGAAATATAATGAAAGTATAAAATAAACAGTAAAATTAGTACTAGCTATAACTTGTTATATAATTTAAAGAAATAAATAAATAAAAAATAATAAGAAAAATAAAAATTTTCATCAATACCACATTACATTAAAAAAATAAATGAAACAAACAATACAATTTAAATCAAATATAAAATATATGTGAGTTTGTGAGAAATATACAAACTGTTGTAAGATAAATTTCCTATCATCATGAGTGCTAGCCTATGGAGGGCCATTTACTGTCTTTGAAATTGATGTTAGGAATTGAATGTGCTTGAACATTTTAAGCCTAATAACTCATTGTGGACTATTGCCGACTCGATATTACCAAGACAAAAATGAAGCTTCTTACAAAGTTTAAGCCTTTAGCTCGACATTTCCTAGGGAGTAATATGTTTCGCCAACACTCAACCACATCACATGGATGAACGTGGAACATCCTTGACCCAAGTCTTGTATTTAAAAAATTAAGCTTTATGAATAATTGCAATTTCATTCCGTTCCCAAAATATTTTGAGTAAAAGTTGATTCCTAAGGAGCGGCCATCAAACTCGATGTACAAATGAATATGCTTGCAAATTCAAAGTCTACACCTCACTTAGCATTCGATACATATTTTGGCTAGACATATTTAATAAATTTGATCAGATAAATTTGTCTAGCTCCCTGGGTGGTAGACATCGAACACTCAGCCCATAATATTTGTTTGTGACACAATTAAAGTTGTGGGCTAATTATAAAATTTATAATGGAGTAACTCGTTTTCTTGGGATGTTAGCAGATGACAATGAAGGGGCCTAGATGTGACTGTCAGACAAAGTATACCAGCAGTCACTAACAAAACACCAAAAACTGCAGCTATTGACTGACCAAAATTTTCACTACGTATATGTAATGACTGTATAAATAAAGGTTAATCTTATAAGAAACCTTTGCACCTGCTTCCGGATATACAGGATATACAGGTGGGCTTAGGGATCACCCGCTGTAGAAAGCCCATGGGGAGAGGATATCACACTTTGTATCAGTCATGTCACCTTCGAAGAAGCTAAGAGCATCTCCAGTCAAAGCAAGCAACGGGGCAGCACTCCCTCATGCCTCTTAACACTAAGAGAGTTTCACCTTCTCTAACAGTCCGTCTCTAATCTTCCATAATATACTAGACTATCGATCCTGGCTTCCAAATATCTCGACAGTATTGTGCCACGCTTAACATCATAGGTTATCAGGTATAAGTGACAGAGCGGTTTTAGCTATACCCACTGTAAGTTCAACTGGAAAGTATAAACCAGGTTCTAAGGTATATCTGCATAAAAGTATAAAGGTCTATGGTTCTTAGTAGTACCTATGTAATAATATGATGAATATGATACATTTCATTGCCATAAGAGGTATATTTGACGTAAGTATTATTTCAAATAGAAAATTTATTCAAACTATCCATACAACCATATAGAATAAATTTAGCTTCAAACAACGTGAATACCGTGATTTCTACATATATCACTAAGGATTAGGAGGACTCCTTATAAGGACACCTCATCCTGCTTACCACTTGCTGTGCTTTTGTTTTCAAAAAGTATGCTTAAAGCACTCTGTAAACAAGACGTACTAGCAATGTATGGCGTTACATTCCAATCCATACTCACTGTATTATTCTGTATCCTTGGTCTTTAGAGGTGATATTAATTGACATGTGATCTGTATAGTGCATTTCTCATTAATTGAACATTGTCTTGATGCATTCCATAGTTTCCTCATAATTAATTCTTCGAGAGAATAGCTCTTTGAACGATGTCTATGCATATATCTTAGATTTTTTTCTTTAACCACTATAAAGAGGTCTGTCCCACAAACTTTCACAGTTTTATAGCATTTTTTAGAAATATTCCCTATACAAATCTTGTTCTTTTAAAGGATTTAAAATATTTAATATCTTGAAGAATATGTTGGCTTATTGAGGTAACCATTTATGTACCATTTGGTTAAGAAGATAACCATATTAATTGTCAATTGTCATTGGGAATTATAATCCAAACATCTTGTAAGATATACGTAACACCTAGGAGATTACATATTCTCCACCGTATTTGTGTGAGCTCCAGTTAGGAAATAATAAAGTTTTTGGCGATTGACAGTCATGTGTGGTCATAGCTTTGAGTTGAGTTTATGCTTCTGTTTAATTTTCCTTTTAGCTTATATTGTATTTCTGTTCAGCAAAAATAGTTTGACAGTTTCTTCTTTGAAGGCTTCTTCTGCTAGGAAAGGCGAACTAACGGCTACATAAACCTCACGTAAGTAATTACTACAGTAAACCGCAGTGTTGTGGTTTGCAGTTAATTTGCATTCATAATAATTTCTAGACGGAATTCCAAGAACATTACTTCAAGCTCAACTTATTAATTTTAAATTTTAATTGACGATTTTCATTATGTACAATTAATAGGTACAAAGAAAGACAGTAACACGTTATCTCAGTGTTATCTTTGAGCTCTTAAGTAATTGTATCTTAAAACTATGTTATGATCATAAAAATACCATTGGTGCTCTGGTTCATTATTTTTATAGTACACATGCTTATTGCGCTGTTTTGATTTCTCAAAAGCTTAAAGAATATGGAATTTTTCTCAATTTTTTTTTTCTTAAAAGCAGCTGAACTCAGTAACTTTATAACAAAGGCCTCTGTTCGCGACTTGACAGCGCTGAAATGTACATTTCTTGGAGTTCTTAGAGTGTAAATTTTTCCTTTTATCAAAAGTCTTCAGTCTCATCATAGTGAGTGGTTGTATTGAGAACGCAGTTTTACACCATTAAAGTAATGTAAAATTATATAATTTAAATGTTTGACTTTCTTTTTTTACATGGAGAAATTATTTTGATATTAAAGAACAGATTGGGTTAGTTCAACTTCTAGTATAAACTAGACGCACGCGCGCACGCACATAAACAATTAGGTGATTTATTCAAAGTCAGTTTGAAATATAAAACTTGATGGTTTTATTTAAGATTTAAACTGTAGCTATCTAACTCCGAAGCTTTCAAACATGTGTTTTACATATAGAAAGAAAAACAATTTTTTCTTTGGCTGATTCACAAATTTTTGTTTACTCTTTAAATTTAATAAAAGTTTAGTACTAATGATTATATACAGAGTGATACAACAAGGAATCCTAAACGTATATTTGGAGAATCGTTAGAGTTATAACAAAGAAACACAACCCCTTAAATTAAACACAGAAAGTCTATTAAAAATCCCTTTATCAAATTAAAGGTTCTTTGTTGACACATACAGATGTCCCAGATTAGGATCTCAAAATATTCAAATACAAATCTTGGACATATAGCTCATTATTTGAAAGAGAAATATTTATGTGAATTTTGTTTTCAAAATTAATTTATTACTTCAATATGGTGAACCAAAACATAAAATATTAGCATTTTCCATGAATCCCGATATATTCTACAAGTTTAAAAATAAAATAGTGACACAAACATATCCTTTATTTGAAATAAATTATGTTTTAAATTATATTTCACGTGCACATATTTATATGTCAAAATTGGCACAGTCCCTAAACATAAATAGACTCAAAAAATTTTAATGGTGCTGTATTTCATGTTATAATTCATTTTTAACACCTTCGAAAAAAAAAATTTTTTTATTCAAACCAAATATCTAACCGTGTTTGAGTGAGAACAATATAACTTGCTGTAATGTTCAAAATTAAAGCTATATAGTATTATTTCAGTAGATTATACTTTCTACAAGCACATTTTCAAACGTAACTCCACACATAGTACATGGGCTTAGTAATCTTCTAAAAAACATTTTGTTACATTCTTTTCTATTAACGTATAACCGTTTCAAAATAGCGTACCAGAACAAAATAATTCCAGAGTTTTAATAATATCCTTTTTACATTATAAATCCTGAAAATATTTTATTAACTGAGCGCTAGTGAAGCCTATCGCTTGAGGGGTAGGAAGAATGTTATTTCTGGATATATGTCTGTCTGTCTATCAATCTGTCCACAGGACATTTCGAAAACGAACTGACGTATAGACTTGGCTTTTTGTATAAAGGTTAATTTCTCTAGAGGAAAAATCAGGTTCTGTGATAGTGCATGTCAGGGATTTGGCTGAGCGTCAGCAAAATTTTTTACTTTGGTCTTATATTATGGGTCTTTACTATGGGTAACCTTGATGGCAACGAGAAAGTTGCATGAGTAAATTTATATAGTACAATTATATGAAATTTTAACATCCGACATAGTAAGACAAGAAACCTAAAGGAATTATATCGATTATAACAATTTGCAAGCAACCTCAGAGAAATTTGTTACGCGGCACGTAGTTTGGCGTACTCCTTCATTGTACTCGTATATACGTATTGGGTTTTCTTTCCTTATCAAAAATGTAGAAACGTAATACGCTATCTCTTTTAGTAAATTACTATACTATTTATTCATATAAATGTTTGTAATTACGTTCATAATTTAATCAATAGTCAGAAAACAGCCAAATATTGAACTGTAGCAGTGGAGTAATAATTTCATGGAATAGTTATTGGAAACAAGATTGCTCCAAGGCTTGTGGGGAACATCTCCATGTCAAACAGTCTATAATGTAAATTGGTATATTTAATGCAACCTTTACCTCACTTAGGATAACGAAGGATATGAATATTGTATAAGCGGAGAGGTTTGGTCTCATGTTCAGAGGGGTATTGATATTGGCGGAAGATCTCTCTTGAAACTATACAACAGGTAAAAGTAATTGTTTAATACGAGCTTTTTATCAGTATCAAGAGTACAAAAATTATCATTCCCTCGGTTTGGATTTAAAATGAAATATTTTAATATATTCCTTCAAGGAAAAATTGCAGCTATATTTAAGAATAAATCTAATAATATTATAAATGCGAAAGTTCCTTTGTTCGTTTGCTTTGTTTTCACGCGTAAATTACTCAACCGATTGTACTGAAATTTTACATAGGCATTTTTACGGTTCCTGAGATTATTATAGGCTTATTCTTATGTCTAAAATCCCTCCGGACTACGCCACTACTGTTCTTTAAGGTGGCGAAAAATGCCATCTTGGTCTCTAAAGATGTATAATATTAATTGAGCCTGTTAAATTAATCAACTATTCTAAACATTTTATTATGACAGTAAGACGATATGTTTTAATTTAATATTTGAAATAATATTTATGTTTCAAAATCAAAATTTAACTTCTTTTCTCAGTCCTAATATGTATGTATATTTTCTTCATCGTGACAAAAAGGCAAACTCAACTATGGTACTAGAAATATCTTAGAACAAAAGAAGATTGCGAGACGTAAGTAGACCGTTTTTGACAGAATTCCATTTTCTGAAATCGAGAAATGTATATATTTTCTTTGTCAGGACAATAAAGTAAACTCAAATTTTAGACCGTTAATTTAAACGCCTAAAGTAGAGGCTTATTGGTTTTTGGCCGAAGTAGGCTTCTCAGTTCTACTTAATTACATACATTGATTGTATTTATCACGACAACGTAGGACACATGTTCTAATACGGCACTGGAAATATCTCAGACCAGAAGTCAACAATCTTTGACTGGATTAGGTTTCTTTGATCTACACACACTAAAACACCCATAATATATATATGTATATTTATTTATACATATATATATATATATATATATATATATATATATATATATATATATATTATATAAAACATTTGTTGATTGAGTAAATAAGGGCAAACTCAACTGTAGCACTGTAAATACATTAGACTATGAGTGAATCGATACGGCCCGGGCACTAGACATTTTTTGTCTTTTCAGTTTCTGAATCCTTAGTAGGTAAATATATTTCCTTCGTAGGGACAACGGGGCAAACTCTTCTAAGGTACTGGAAATATACTAGACCGGAAGTAGATCACAATATCTCGAAATAAGCGGTTGTTTACCAAAGAAGAATTTTAATAATTATGTATGTAATTTCTTGATGAGGAAACTGGGCAAATTCAGTTGTGGCATCGGAAATATAAATAATTTGAACCAGAAATGCTCCTAAACACGCCAAACTTGATATAAAAGCTAGTTCCTCAATCTCTAGTCATCTAACACTGAAATAATAATTGTTAACCTACTTAAGTTTTAGAAATACCATACAGAACCATCATATTACATCATAAGTGCTTGGCAAAGTAGGCTACGGACTCTGATTAAAAAACCGTGTGCAAATCTGCCTGTAAACGGCTAGTGTACATATGGTATTTTAATGGGTTGAGCATTAGTTAAATTAATGACTAAAGGAGCTTGAAAATTTTTATTTCTGCTCGTCTGTCAGCACGATATCTCTAGATCCAACTAAACTATAAACTTTAAATTGTGTACAAAATTTCATTTCTATATAATAACCAACATTAATATTTGCTAAAAATTCATGTTTGTCACTCAGTGGGATACATTAAGGGTTAGTGAACATTTTTACATTAATCTTATTGATAACCATGATTCCATTGGGAAAATTTTTGAATACATTAATATGTATATGAACTGAGTGCAATCATATCATATTTGAATATGAGACAAAGTATTGCTTGTTGCCTAACTTATCAGTAAGATATTTCAGAGCATTTTTTTAAGGCTTGACATTTGTGCATAAATCTTAATTTCTATTTAAGCAAGAATCAGTTCATATCCATCCATGGGATGTGATAGACCATTATTGTATCTTATCACTCAATACATTGGCACAAATTCACATTTGTCTGCCGGAGGATTTAAGGTTATTTTCTGTGTGATCCGCAGAATATCTCAATAGTGAAGTTTAAAATACCCCAGCGAATCCTGTTACGCGACACGTAGTTTGGCGTACTCCTAACCTTTAATTGGCTGAGCGATATCGAAGGCTATAACTATAGGAAGTAGAAAATGTTCATATCAGCCTGTCAGCCAGGCGAACTCTCAAGAACGAACTGCTTGCTTAAAATATTGTATGCAACATCAGCGAAGCCTGTTACGCGACAAGTAGTGTGGCGTACTCCTACCCTTTAATTGGCTGAGCGATATCGAAGGCTATAACTATAGGAAGTAGAAAATGTTCATATCAGCCTGTCAGCCAGGCGAACTCTCAAGAACGAACTGCTTGCTTAAAATATTGTATGCAACATCAGCGAAGCCTGTTACGCGACAAGTAGTGTGGCGTACTCCTACCCTTTAATTGGCTGAGCGATATCGAAGGCTATAACTATAGGAAGTAGAAAATGTTCATATCAGCCTGTCAGCCAGGCGAACTCTCAAGAACGAACTGCTTGCTTAAAATATTGTATGCAACATCAGCGAAGCCTGTTACGTAGTGTGGCGTACTCCTATCTTATATATACAAACATATAAAAATGATATGTATTATATTATATACTTGCACCATATACTGTATATGTTTTTTGCTCAATTGAAGGGATAATTTATTGTACTCGTTACTCTTTCCGTAAAAATATGAAGGTAAAGGCCACTAAAAAATTTTATAAAACTTTCAAAGTATTGTATATGTGTAGCATTTGATTATCCATTCATAGCTTAGTAGGTTAATAAATCTCAAACTCCTTTCTTGAAATATAAAAGGCTCACTCACTCACTATACGTATAGCACGTGTATACCTTACGACCTTAATAGAAAAACTTAAGCATTTTCATAAATGTTAAACATCCATAGGGGTTAAAATAGACTTACACTGACGTATAATCAATCCTAGGAATACAAACTTAAACTCTTTTTAGTCTTGTGTTTAGCCAAAACACCTAATTGTACTTGTAGAATAAGTTAATTGCACCATATTTTCACGGATTCCCTAGTAACTGATAATAACTTTCAAGTTAAAGATCAACAATCTTGCTCTCGTCTTAGGAATTTTCATCCTTCCTTGCCTGCATTTATATCACTTTCCTTAAGAAACTGTAGAATCATGAAAGCTTGTTCAAAACAGTAATATGTCTTGTCCTTATTTCTTAAAACATCTAGATCTGTCAAATAATGCGATGTTTTCAATATTCATTTAAAAAATCATCCAATTTCCCACTAAGGATAACAACTTGATTTGTTGTTACATTCAGAAATGCGCATTACCACTCACAATGGATTGCAATAAAATAATCAAAGTATTTTGTGATAATTATTTCACCGGACTGTTATAAATTATAATAAATACTTAAATATGGATAATTTGAAACTTGGCTTATTATAAATGATACTCTAGATATTACAATATGCTGATAATTTTAATTATTGCAAAGATTCAATAAAGAAACAGATTCAGTAAATATACATTACTATGTCCCTAATAATAGAGTATTATAAGAGAAAAGAGACTTTTTAAGGTAGAAGCTGAAATACTTCATATTGAAGTCCCTTTTGGAGGAAATGTCTCGGGGAAGGTGAACTTAATTATTCCTAACTTTTAAGGGTACTTTCCTCTTGTAATATATATTTACAACTTTGTAAAATCCGTTCACTCCTCCAAGTATCTTAAACGGAAACGTTACGAAATCAATCTTTTAGAAAATATTGTTAAATTATTATATATCCAGGTACAACGCAAAAATCCACGGTTTTATTTTATTTATATGGCCTATACTTGGATAGATTTTTGGAATAGTTGTCCTGAAATCAGGACTAGGTTTTTCAGTAATTTGTAAAAAGATTTTTATATATATATAATTGTCATGAGAATTATTCTTCTCAATAACAGGAATAATAACAGAATAATTCTTCTTTACAAACATATTTTTTCTAAATGGCTTTGCACTGATTACAGAAATTATGTCTACTAAAAGATATTCCCATTTAAGTTTTCCATGAAATATTCAAAGGTGTTTCATTGAAAGTTTTTATTTTCGGCTGTAACTCATCTTAGGCTAGAAAGGAATCCTAAAGTCGGAGTTTGTTAGCTTTCTTAATGGGATCCTGTATGGTGCATGCATTAAGGAGCCATATGATAGTTTAGAAATCATATTAGTACAAATATTTGAGGAACATATTATTTTACGGATGGTAACCTTGAACTTAATCATACACATTAGCCTGTAGGTAATAAGAACACAAAATCAAAATCATAAAATTTTTAATATTTACAACTTTAACTTCTACAACAAACATCTGCATATTTGCGGCCCATCCGGCTCACTGTTTATTTGTATTCTAGGTTTTCATTCTGAGAAAGTATAAATAATACATGATACAGCTATGTGTTAGTCCTTGCTCTCTTATCTCTGTTCAATACATTATCCTATTTCCTTGGTTCCTTGGGATAATATCAACTTTTATAAACTTAATCAGTGTCATGTACCTCATAGGTGCAAAGCAGTCTCGCTGCAATAAGGCACGATAAAAAAGACGTTTATGTCAGACCTCAGACTCGGCTACACTGGCAGATAATTTTGGAACTAATCCATAATAACTATATTGCCACAAACACGTGTTAATAATCAAATATTTTGTTGGATATAACTAGCTTATTGAAGTAAACCGATTCCAATACTCCATTTATGAATACCTAGATACATAGCGGAACATTTTGTGAAAAATCATTGTTTGTAGACAAATGTATAAGCTGCATCAATAAGGTTTACATGTTTTTTTAAATATTTCTTGAAAAACACTGTCAATTCATTACACATCACTTATTTACTATTTATTTTAGAAAAACATATTCAATTCTTTTCTTGAGACCAATAATACCTTTCGTTAATCTTGTTGGGCAATAACAATCAGCAGGGTGTTTCTGAACATGAAAATAAAAATAACATGATCCTTTTTTGTCTTTTTAAACTTCCAATGTGTTAGTACATCACGCATGTATAGTGCAGTATAGTGTAGTGTGTGTAGTATGCTCATATTAACATGAAACCACTCTGAAATGTATAACTTTATTGATTTACTAATTGCATTAAATTTGAAAAATTCCAATATTTTTTGGCAAAAAATTATTTGAGAAGACTGATACTGACATTTGGAAAATTTGAAATTGTGTTGTTTGCTGCAGCTGTTTAAATCGCCACCACAACTCTAAGCTAACAAATTTGACCAAATCCGCGAATATTTTTGTTACTGCATCAATGTTGAAAACATCCATGATGATGAAGTACTTTTCATGGTTTGTCAAGTTTGTAACTTAGGATTTGTAAAAAGTAAAAAATTATTTCTACTAAAAGACTTGTAATTCTAATGATCTAAAATTTTGTGTCATCCAACTAAAGTTTTATATCAAATACTTTAGTTTCATTTAACCCTTTCACTACCAATTTTTATTTTTATAAATTTTGTTATAATCTTGTTCCTTTTATTAAATAACATGCAAATTTTTTATTTACTATTTTTTATGACCTTTTTTTTAATGGGACACATATGTCCCAGTGGTATTTAATAATGGGACATATGTGTCCCAATGGTATAGGTAAATAATAATCACTGTTTTGCAAAATATAAGTTTCAAATTCAAATCTTTATTTGTCATTAGGCTATATTACAAGCAATAGACATTGTCATACTAATATACTATGCAGTATACATATTGTCATTACTACAATAATGATAAAAATTTTCAATAAAATATGGTGCAGTCCTCACCAAAAAATTTGAAATTATTGTTTTGAATACATTAATACTTAATTTTTTTTACATATTCAGGTAAACTATTATACAATTTAATTTGCATAATATATTTATGACTGTTTATCACTTTTTGGAGTCTGGTACTTGGTAAATTAAGATTATCACAGTTCCTAGTATAGTGGCTATGATACACATTGCGCTCAACAAAATCAGATAAATGTTTTTTAACATATAATAAATTACACAATATATACAAGCTAAGTACAGGTAAAATCTTAAAACTAATAAAATATGGCATACAACTTTCTATCTGACTTATACCAGCCATGACTCGAATTGCCCTTTTTTGGCATAAAAATACATCGTTAGCTCCAGGACTATTTCCCCATAGCAATATACCATAGTTCAAGTGACAATTAAAAAATGCAAAATAGGCCATACGCAAACAATCAGATTCAACATTATACTTCAGCTTAAACAATAAGTATAACACTCTAGATAATTTAGTAATTAGCTGCTCAGTATGATAATGCCAACTAAGTTTTGAGTCTAGATGAATACCGAGCAACTTGACATGCTGATTGACTAACTCTCCAGCTACTTCCCTTAGTGTAAAGATGATTATTGTTCTGTTTTATCATCATTAAGTATTAACTCATTTGCTGAGAACCAGTCACCAGCCTTTTCCACTAATAAGAGCAGATTCATGTTTCAGACTCATGGGGGAGGTTGGATGGAAGATTAATGACAAATCATAATGACAAATAGGAGTGGCCCCAAAACAGACCTTGGGGAACACCTCTAACCACTTCCCGCATACCAGACCCCTGATCCCCCATTACAACCACCTGTTTTCTATTCACAAGGTACGAACGTATAAGGTTTAATTCTTTGCCCATTACACCATACTTAGAGAGCTTATTAAGCAGTATTTTATGCGATATAATATCGAAAGCGTTTCTTAAATCTAACAAAGTCAAAGCCAAGAAAGAATTTTTTTCAAATGCCTTAAGAACTTCAGTAACAACCTTTTCAACTGCATCAATGGTAGACTTACCAAGACTTACCAGCTAAAAAACCAAATTGTGCATTCGTAAAGTAATTATTTTTTACAAAAAAAGAATATAGTCGTCTTTTGATAAAGTGCTCAATAATTTTAGAAAAAGTTTATTATTGTTTTGTGCAAAACATTGTTAATATTACAAAATTAAGATTTGTTTTCTGTTTAGTTACAATTTATAAATGATACTTTGAAAAACAGTCCTTACATAGAGGTATATTACATTCCACACACATGGTTTTTGTTCTCTTTTCGAATTTATTTTCAGAGCAACTTTTGCACCTCCGTCTGGTGGTCCCTTTAACTGGTAAATGTGAGCCAACATTTACCATGTATTTTGCCCTTTTTGATGGTCTTCCACAGCTCATTCTTCTTTTCACTGATGTTTTTTTCCGTCCTTCACACAACAGCTGATCAGCTAGTGGAACAACAAATGACAGTAAAGAGGTTTTTTATGTTGAATCTCTTCATATAAAATCCAAGCATTTACAACAGAAGTTAGCAAGAGCTTATAAAATACCTTCTTCCACCACTTCTTAGATTTTCTGTCAAAATCATAGATACTAACTTTCTGATCGGAAAGATCTACACCGCCCATGATTTCGTTATAGAAAGCAGTTGATTCAGGACATAGGACTAGTTTTTTCTCGCCAATTTTTTGCATTCGCTGAACATTTGTAACAGTATCCTTGTGAAAATTGCTGAGGACCACAAATTCTTTTGAATCCTTCCACCTAGCAGCAAGGACACCAAGATCATTCCCCAAAAAGTCGAACTCTCCCTTTTCCAGCTTTTTATCAAAGTGTGGCATGTTTTTTCTATTACTAATACAGGTAGCAACACAAGGGTGGCTGATGGTATTCAGTATGTTTACAGAAGTAAAAAACCGATCAAACGATAGTGCAACTTTTCCTTTATCGCCTCGAATGCTAGACGAAAGTTTTTCTATAACTGTTTCGCTTAGAGTACCATCGACATTCTCTGTCTCCTTCCCAGCATAAACATTCAAATCATAACAGTACCCAGTCTCAGCGTCACACCTTTCCCATAGTTTGATGCCTCTTTTTATTGGTTTTAAAGGTAGATATTGTTTGAGGGAAGATCTTCCCTTGAACTTTGCCATGGACTCATCTAGACTCATCTATGCTTTGATAACTTGCTTCACTTCTTGCGTTAGGAAAGGTAAATTTCAAACATGATATCATTTCATCGATATAATATGTCTTTGAAGCATTTTCGGGTTGCTCAGGCAAATTGAAATACATTTTAGAAATTAATAGCTGAAATCGTTGCCTTGAAATAGCAAGTTTGATTGCTTTATTACCCATTGAGTCATGAGTTGACCAATGATCTGAGAGGCTAGGTAGATAGTTGTAGCACATGACCAGAATACATCCCACTAAAAGCATAATATCATAACAATTTGTCATTTCTACTTTTATTTTTATTTTTTTCTGTAACAAGTCTAGTCTCTGGTTAGTGCAGTGAGAAATAAACATGAATAGACTTTTAGGAAAAACTTGAAAGAAAATTTCCAGTTCGCTTGAACCTCTATCAACATTTTCAAGTATTATTGGACGCCTTTTTTCAGGTTTCTTTTTTCTTGGTAGAAAAGTATCACTTACCTTTCTCCATGTCACAGAAGTGACATTATCACATGTTACTGATGCAGCAGGAAGGACTGATGATGCTGCTGGTAACTCAGAGATTGCATCCTCCAACTCATGATCAGAAAAGGTTACATCCTGCTCACTATCAGAATTGTCTGTCGGAATATATTCCGGATCATTGCCACTATCGTAAAATAGTTTGCTGATTTCAGAAGGAAACTCATTCAGTTCCTTGTCAATTTCACTTGAGCCTAAATTGTCACCCATATTAACTCCTATACCAATGGGATATATTTGTCCCACTGTCCTCTACCATTGGAACATATGTGTCCCGTGAAACAATTACAAATATAGTTCACTGAAAAAATTGGTAAAAACTTATACCAAATATAAAAACTACTTATATGACCAACGTGAACACCAAGTCTAACTCACTAATGAACTAAATAATACTTTTAAACATAGTAGACAATTATTTACTAACATTACATGACCATAACCTCAAACAACACACGTTTTTGCAACAATATGGCCAGTATAAAAAAGCTGTTGCTAGCAATGTTGAAGCTGTGGAGCAGCTGGTTGCCAACCTAACAAAAACTAAATACTCCACTTACATAAAAACACTTAAATTTACCTTTATTTTCATACAAACTATCATTTATATTTTTTCTGTTTTGTCTAGGACATATGTGTCCCAGTAGTAGTGAAAGGGTTAAGTGATTCCTGAATTAAAACTGCAGAGAACCTTATATTGTATTAAATATTGAAACCTGCGCTAGGCTGATAAGTTATGGCTTCTCCTTGTAGAACTGGAAGACCCGTTCTCACCAGATACTTCATTAGTTGCTCAGCCAAAGTCACTCATTCGAAAGCGCTTGCTATAATGAGTGGATCATCGCTCTATGTTAAATACAAAATTACCTTGGCACCTTGGCAGAGAAAAGCCCAGAGATCAAATGCTCAAAATATATTCTGCGATTCATAGGTCACAATACCTTCTTTTTTTTCAAGGATCAAAAATTTGGAAGCTGCCCTTTCTAGATTTCCAGATTCCCGTTAAATATGAGGTGAGCTGAACTCGCTAAATTATGCCTGGCCAATGTACTTGATTGTCTTGCTCAGCCCTGGTTGACATCACATGTGTCTTTGAAGAGTTGATTCACTGATTTTATGGGTTTTTTTATTTATGTGATGCAGTTTCATGAATTTCAAGGATATTTTGCTTATTTGCAAATTTACATTTTTTAGAACCCCAAATCTATTGATCATTTCAACAGGACTTCTGAAGTATTTCACGCCTGTTTCCTTCCTGTGGCCAAGAACATTATCATCTCTTGGCTGCTCTTTCGTTTTAAGTTCCTTTCTTTTAGTTAGAACTTATTATTTTTCTAGAACCTCAATGCTCCGTTTCCAGCAGTAGTAGCCGTGAAGACACAGGATACCCGTCTCTCATCCGGTAGCGTGAGATGTTCCACTCCCAACCATTGGAACCGCGAAAGATGATATGTAGAGGCATTTTGATGATCAAGGGTGTCTCATTGTGACTGGGTGAGACCTAGAATGTTGATAAACATTGTAGATATATTCTATGGATGATCCTTTTGACTTAGCTTTATCTGTCACACGTTTTACCAAGACATCTCCATATTATGGCACCACGTTTTCTCGAATAAAGTTTTTGAATTTATGTTAATTAAGTAATTTGTGGGTTTTAAATTTGAAGTTAATTATAATTCGAAGGATATTATGCTTGCTCCATTTTCAGTATCCATTATGGTAAATGTACCCATATGAATAAAACAAAATACTGTTGAACAAAAGAACAATAAATAAAATTAGAAAGTAAATATCACAGCATAAAATGTTCCAATCAGTTTATCAAAGATAAAGTTTTGAAGTAAGAAACGTTTAATTGGTATTATGTTGGATATTAACATTTGATCCTATGAGCACCGAAGTTTAAAAGCTGTAATTCGATCCAAATTCCAGGACTGTATTCCAGATTCAAGTCTAAACTTGTTATTGTTTAAGTTATATGCTGCTTACACACAAGTAAATAATTAATAGCATTCGCAAATTTTAATAAATGTCATACGATCAAAACCATGCGTATGTGTTTTGTCTAAAGTTTCATTTACCAGCAAATGAAACAATCGGCAAATATACTCGTACTAGCTGTTTCCCGCGGCTTCGCACGCGTCTCTTAAGCTTTGCCCGTATATTTCTTTGCCTTCAAATAGTGTTTGGATATTTTAATATACGTAACTACTGTGTTGTAATTGCAGTTTATAATGTGCAGGCGCTTTGATAACTTTTATATCTTGCAGTACAGCCTGGTGGTTAGTTACATCAATGGGCATTGCGTATAAACCTTCTACATAGAAAAATACAAATTTTCATAGTGATCGGTCCAATAGTTTCTGAGTCTATAAAGGACAAACACACAAACATTCATTTTTATATATTATGATTGCAGAAACAGTTTAAACAAAATTTGTCGTTTCTCTTAAGCTTACTCTATGCTTTAAAACTATAAGTGTAAAGAAATTTATATATAAATATATTTTTTGTCGCATTATATATGTTTACAAAGAACAGCTGATTAAAAATTTGAAAAGACTCTTTCACTTAATAACATATGTTTGCTGCAATGCATTTCTTACGGGTATTTCTGTAACCAGTGGGGCGGAATCCTGAATCGGGAAAGGGATAAAAAGTATCCTATAACCTTCTACAGATCAAGACGAACAAATTAAAAAAAAAATTAGGCGAATCCGTCCAGCCGTTTGTGAGTGATGCTGTTACACACGAACAGTTTCATTTTTATATATATAGAAGATTTAAGAAGAAAACATGTTACATTAAAATTTTCAATAATAAAAAATACCCAATATTCAAAAGTTATTCATAAAAATTAGGTCATTATTACATGTTATCACGTAGAGCCTGCTATTAACGCACCAAAGTTCTGCCACACAATCAACTAATGGATAAGAGGTCTATTCTTTTCCAAACCTGAACCCGAAACACGTTAGAAGAATCATAGCCACGTAGTTTTCGTAACCCCAAGTCGGTCCACCCTAATTACTACGAGTATGTCAAAATCTAACAAATATCATCAATTTTAATGTCGACAATAGCTAAACTAAAGGTATAACAATAATTCTAATCGTTTACAAGTCGTTGGGACATTTGGAGTGATCCAACTTTACAGACATAAGAAGGTGTGTACAAAACAAAATTAGCAATGACATAACAGTAGGCACATTGACTTAATTAAATATCTCGAGGAATAAGAAAATACGTCACTTTCTAACAAAATGTAGTAAATACAAACGCAATTGCATATTACTGTACGTGAGTATAGTTTTGTAATTGTAAATACTCAACCAGTATTTTCTGTTTTAATATAATCATTATCATACAAAGTCATTTATCATTTTTAGTATTAGTAATTCTAATAATGCGCTGGTCGCATTCGTGTATAATCGAGGGTTATGAGTAAAAATCTTTTTAGTGACAACTAAGCCTTTGCTGTATTATTTTTTGGATTGATTAACATTTTTATATTTATGTTTTGGTATTTTACACGTTGAATTTTTCGATATTCATATCTTTGTCACCACGAAATATGTGTGTAATTGCTTTATCTCACATTCGTAAATCTTGAATCTAACAATATGAACCAGACACAGGAGTTTCATTGAGTTCCAAGCCAGTTTCTTCTTTAGTTGTGTCTCATGAGTTCAATCCCAAGAGAATGTTGCGGACCGCTCACAACACGTACAATAGACTTTCTGTTTAAGACAAAAGCGAGAACAACCGTTGTCCTGACAAAGAGTTAGTGGTATCAAATATTTAAACTCATGCATTTAGATTGGGACTGGTATATTATCGTTCTGTCGGCACGTTCGGTACTCTCGCTGGCAATTGTTACTTTGCTCTCAAGAAAAATCAGTCACACCGATTAGCTCTAAACTTAACATAATAATTAGTAATGAAGACGTTGAAAGACTTAAAGACAAAATCGCGGGTTGGGTTTGTTTTGTTTATAGATGCATGTGTACTTTCACAATGAGTAAATCTATTAGAGGTAATGCTTCTTTAAAGGTCTGATAAATAAGGGTATATACGTGGTTAAAATGTTATAAACAAAACAAGATACATACAATGTTTTCAGAATACGATTCAGAGTATGCGGAGTCTCAGATCTACGATTTTTTTGACAACACATGGACATAAGCGGATTTATACGATCAGGGTTTTAAAGTCCAAACAGTGTAATTTGTATACACAAAACAAGATACAATGTTTTCAGAATACGATTCAGAGTATGCGGAGTCTCAGATCTACGATTTTTTGGCGTCACATGGACATAAACGGATTTATACGATCAGTGTTTTAAAGTCCAAACAGTATAATTTGTATACACAAAACAAGATACAATGTTTTCAGAATACGATTCAGAGTATGCGGAGTCTCAGATCTACGATTTTTTTGACGTCACATGGACATAAGCGGATTTATACGATCAGGGTTTTAAAATCCAAACAGTGTAATTTGTATACACAAAACAAGATACAATGTTTTCAGAATACAATTCAGAGTATGCGGAGTCTCAGATCTACGATTTTATTGACGTCACATGGACATAAGCGGATTTATACGATCAGTGTTTTAAAGTCCAAACAGTGTAATTTGTATACACAAACAAGATACAATGTTTTCAGAACACGATTCAGAGTATGCGGAGTCTCAGGTTTGCGGTGTTTACGATGCCACCTGGACATGAGCACATTTATATTCTCCATGTTGTAAAGTCCATGCTGTTGTAATTTGCATGTGTGGACGGCTAGAACATGCAGGTCCAATTTACATACGTCACAACTAACCCCCGGTATACACTTAATTCGTAATATCTACCAGACTGATCGTCATTACACTATACAAATAATTAAATGAGTGACTTGTCATAGGATACAGTAACTCGTGAGTTTGTAATTAAAACAGATTCGTAAAAAGGTATATTAAAACTGTATTATATCGGTAAATATGTAAAGACTCTTCATTTTTCATTATGTTTTTAAATAAATAAACTTATAGGTGGAAGTCTTATTTATAATATTTAAATTATATATTGAGGTCTAATACATCACATATTAAGAGTTATGTAAATCATAACCCAACAAATATTATAATAAAAAAGACCTTATTACTAAATATTTGTTTATCTAAAAAATACAACGTTGTTCCAAGCAAAGGAAGAGTGACAACTCTTTTGAAATATTCAATAAAAAGAAATATTCTTTTCATTAAAATATGGTATATAAACTTCCATTTACCTCTAACCTGTAGGTGAATCATGAATACAGAAACACGGGTTTAACCTCCAAATGATATAATTACTGTACAATGTGATATTTTTAACGTCCGTCAATTTTAGGATTTTGGTTTTATAGTTTCCGTGGCCTTATAAAAATAAGAGAGGCGGTATCTAGCTGCTATTGATTTTATCATACGAATTGATAGATCCTGTTCCACAGAGATGCGCATCCATGCAGGGTACTTTAAATCGCTCGGAGTATACGGGGTTGCGCTACATGCATAATTTTTGACGTGCGCATGAAGACGAAATCTATTTATATGATCTGAAGGGTCATAATATATTAAAAAGGATAATGCAAACTGCGTTGCCTTGAGATGTGAAACTTCGTCTATTTTCAATCAACATCAAAAATTCAATTTTAGACGACATCAGTAGCTCGACCAACCGAAGGATGATGAAATGGAGGTATCAAAAGAGTTAAACAGGATTTTTCCATTATCATTTATGATCAACACAATTGTTCATCAGGAACACAACGAGACTTTATACAGAGAGGGTCCAGTTTCCTCACAGGTTCTGGCACCAATCTTGTAGTTGTGGAGCTCGTGAATCCATCATTAGCTCATTCCAAATTATTATCTCAACTAAAAGATAAAAATTGATTGCACATCTTTCCATACAGCACAAACCTATCCCATTTACTGTATATTCAATGTAAGACCACCATGGATATCCACGATATACAATGTATATACAGCTGTATCTACAGAATATATACGGAATTTACAGATAATGTATATCCATTGTATATCCTGTTGACTTTTCTGTGGATATTCCAAAGTACACTGTATATACATTAGATCATCCGTGGATATTTGAAATGTCCACCAAAGTACACTGTATATACACTGGATCTTGTATGAATATTTATAAAATCCACCAGATTTATACATATCCATTCATTGCATACTTATAGATCAGTTTATATCCACCAGATATTTTCTGTACATCCATTGAAATTTCCATAAATATATGAGATATACATTTATTAAAATAAAATATCAACTATTTATAAATGTAATTTGCTTTTATATTAGCCTACACGACCAGAAGTTAACGAGGAGTTTGTGATGTCTACCTTTTATTTAAGATATGTTTTAAAAGATGTCTGATCAAAAATACAAAATACAAAAAATTGCTCTTCCTTTTGGACTTGAACTAATTTATAGGCTATGCAAAGTTAAGCGTATCTAGAAATATTACCTATATTATTTACCTATATAAAATAAGGTTAATGTACTGTATAGTGTAGACAGTAAAAATTTTACTCACCTTCATTGTCGTATACGCTAACTGAAGATTACACTTCAGTTTTTCTCAAAACAATCAAATTTTCCTGACTAACTACAAAAACGCACTTGTGCGAGATAAGAGTTAAAAATTACTTTTGGTCTGAGAAAAACAGAACGATAGCTAGTGAATAAGCCAAGAAGGCTTGTGTTCATTTCATTATTAGTTTTACTAAATAAAGTACAACTTTTCTGTAAAACGTTCGGACATAACGTTATTTAGTATTAACGTGAACAAGTTCCAACATATGGCTTGAAGATCACACAGTGAAGGGCTGACTCACCAATTTATGTGGAAGCATTGGCAACGAACGAACCAGACTGAGCGTTGAAATGTACATATGAATTAGAGTTTCATGCGGTTTGGATATAAATATTGTAAATCCTAAACGTATCATATAGAATTACATTTTATCTCTGAAGTAAATATTTCACTATTGACTATATTTCTTCGTAATCTAACCTGGTCGTTTATCTAATCGGGTTTTTCTTAAATGTTATGCTTGCCTCTAATAACCATCAAAGAAAACATGAGCAGAACGATTTACAAATTAAGTTATGACAGCTTTAACAACTTACTAATTTATGTTATATTATTTTAATAAATTGTAGAACTTTTTTTTAATTAAACACTTTCAGAAGTAAACTAATCTAGAGTGGCTAACATCACCAGTACCCTTGATTATGAATTTCTCAGAAGGATCTATAATGAAGACCTGTACTTAAGCTTACTACTGGCTGTAGGTGAACATAATTAGTCTTCAAATAGAACAAATTGGATATTGAAAGTGACGACTTTCTATTTTGAGGCTTTTTAATATAAGACGGCCAGGAAACCCCGTTTTAATATTTAAAAAATACATTACCACCCCATAACTAATATTCGGGCAAACCACTGGTTTAAGGATTGATTTATATTTTATTGTTACTAACGTGCCTCTTAAAACCTCTCAATTATGTTTAATTGCCAGATATGTTACTAATTTATATTCTCAATTATATCAAAATTTTAGAATTATTGAAATGTTTATAATGTTAATTTATCTAAAGGCAAGACCAGATGTTGGTACTTTACCCGCTGACATTGAGGTTATGTTGTATATCGAGAAAATATTACTTAAGTTTACTACCAACTCAGAACCTGCGTCTGGCCGGAACATAACTCTAATGTTTCGGTTTAGATGTACTTAGGTTGGCACAACTGTGTAGTGGCAGGAACAGCTGTTAGTGATTTACCTCCTAGCAGATTGAGGTTATGTTTTATTGCAGGGAACTATAACTTCAGTTTACTGCCATACAGAAACTGCACGACAGTGGAGCGTAACTATAGTAGAAGTTATTGCGTACAAAATAACAATTTATTTACACTTACACTGATCGGAAAAAGGAAATTAGAGCCATATGGTATTCTTATCTTAGATTTACATTTTGTGCATAGCTAAGGAATAAAATTACAACATTTAGTCATACAGTTAACTTCTAACCTTTATAAAAAATCATTCATATACGTTACTGAGAATAATACATCGCAAGAGAAATTATTATCTGTGTAGTTGCAAAGAAATTTACAATTAAACTTTACACCGTAAATCTCGGAGGAAACCAGAAATATGTTTACAAAACTCTTTTCAACCGTAGACGACTCTCCTGTGATCTGATGAAGAAGCAAGGCAATTCATGCTAGAAAGGATTTATTGAAGACTACAATCCTATGACATGGATTCATAGCGTAAACCCAGTGACCAGTACGTGTTGCGTACTCCCAGTTCATTCTTTGTGGGCATGTAGACTACTTTAAAATAAAGATCTGAAACTATTTTTAAGTATTAAACACAATACAGCGAACATGTGAATTATTTTTAGTTCATATCATTTTAATAAATGATTGGAAGTACTTGTGACATGAGTTAGGAGAAAATTTAGACTTTTCAAACAGCCCATTCTTATACTTTACTAACTACTTAAAAGTAGAAACATTTTTTTACAAACTAAAAGTATAAGGAATTGTAATACGCAACACGTAAATTTACTTCTAATAAAATGTTCCTTTATATTACTAATTTAACGCTTTAGTTTTCTGAGTTTTGCAAAAAAGTTTTTAATATTCGTATCCTTTAAAATATATTCAAAGTAATAATCACCGTGTTTAAATTGTGATACACGCACGCCCAAGTGCGCACAAATATACAGACATATCGATGTAAATCACGATTGCCGGGCACCCAAACGTTTGACTTTTCAATGGTACTACTTCAAACCTGAAAACGTGTCCACTCGCAAATATATTCAGAAGAGAACTACAAATTCTGCGGGAGGCGTTTGTTCTTTCCTGAGGAATGCACAGAGCAGAAGTCCCAGAGCGAATATTCTTTGAGTTTATTGCAGTTTAATATCAAAATACATAACTAAGACCAACTGTGCGCGAATGACTTGGTGGTACGGTTTCCTTGTCACACGCTAGGTACACAGGGGAAGCGATCTGTATTATGTTATTAATAGTGATGCAACTCGCATGTATCTTTGGCACAGTAGTTGTACAATAAATATTTAGCTCTGTGCAATATAGAGAAAAGTGTCTTCTATTACAGATTAAATTTGAATAATGCAAAACAGTTGTAGTCAGTCGCTTAGTTGTACTTGCATGTCATTGACAACAGCGTAACGGTAGTAAAAATATAGAAATATCAATGAAGTAAAAGCTTTACATGATACAATAAAATTGTCTGTATTCTTTCTAATCGATATATCCCTGTAAAACGTGTACTAATAACTACTGTACGTCAGGCATTCCTAGAGTGCTGTTCATCATCAGTTCAAGTTTCTCTTTGTTGAAGTAAAGTATAAATATTCTATTAACTTTGAGATTTTGTATTCCTTAATTATTCAAAGATTTCTGCAAACAATTATTTCAAATTAAATACAAGTTTTTTTTTATCTGACTAATGTTTGAGGGTATGATTTACTCTCCACTCTATAATAAGTTCCATTGCCTCCATTTATTTCGTCTACAGACTTGTCAACTACAGTAACATTAACTATATCAGCCAAGGTAACAACGTAAGAGTACCACACTCGGAAGTAAATACTGTACATACTAATTGACTGTTTCACGCCATCTAGGCTGTTATAGGTTAAAGTAAGGTGTGTATTAATGTATATCATCAGTGTAACAGAGAAAACACTTGTTTTAAGTACTATTTAAGTAAGTATGTAATTTATTTACATAAATTACATACCCCCCCCTAGTGGTGGCCCTAGTGTAGACCTCTATAATAGCACACCATATATAACATATATTTTTGTCAGGTGCCTTTCGGGCTCGTACTACCTACGGCCACCGCACCGTAAAAATAGTCTATCAAATAAACCCAGCAGTAGAGAAACCACAATTTGTTTGCTTCGTAAGAAGTAAGCTATCATTTACCGTTTCTTTAGAACCAGTTAATGTACACATATGCGACAAAACACATTCTATCCTATATTTAGTAAATACAAGCCGTTGTTTATATAAATTACTGTACGACGTTACATTTGTTATCAGCATGTACCTAATTTTGACAAGTTGTAATCTCCAATAAGAATTTATATTTCATTAGAAATATATTGCAATTATTGCAATGTATAGCTAAACAAACAGAATAGGTACTGCATGTAGTACCGCATATTAGCTAAGCTTACAACAGTAACCGCTAGAGTCGCAGGTGTTGTTGCTGCACCTGGTAATTGGCTCAACAATTACAAATATTCACTATCCCTCCATGTTTCACTTTAGTACCGTCCAAATTAAGGGATCTGTCCAGCTCTTCATAATGCAACTCTACGAGTATGTTCAGGTTTGTATGTATCCCTTGTGCGGGTTTGGAAACAATGTGTCCCAAGTACGAGACACAGACACACTCGTATTTTACTGTGCTGACGATTTCATGTCATACGCCTGACTGGGTAACCGAACAGTTAGCAAACCGGCAACAAGCATTGGAAGTGGGATAATTGGCAGGAATGACAGCAGTATGATAAAATTGTATGTTTGACAGGGGTTTAAATTTGGTGTGTCTGTTTGAAATTTTCAACTAAGATTGATGATTGCTGTACGTTATATTATGAATAAATGAATAAATGATTTATTTCCATCAATAAAATAATTTTTAAAGTAACACTTTTATAACCCAGGAAATAATGCTGGTCAGTATCAAGTAAGCGACCAGCATGAAAAAAATATACATCTATTTAAAAAGAAATTAACAAATTTGAGTCCAGTTCTACTTTAAAAACTAAGAACTAAGAGCTCTCCGCAGCGTCTAAAATAACACCATGCATCTAATATAACTAAAAAAGAAAACAAACTAAATAAAAAATACAAAGCATTTCTTCTTAAACTAAATAGGTCTTTTCCAAAGTATTATCTTCTTATACAAAATAATATATATGTGTATATTTGTAATGTTTTTTAACATAAGACTTTGTAGTTGGTTTATAATTAAAAAAAAAAAGAGAGAATAAATAAATAATGAAATGAAACTATGAGAATACTAATATTATTGATGGTTTTTTTTTTTTTTTTTTTTTTTTTTTTTTTTTTTTTTTTTTTTTTTTTTTTTTTTTTTATATATACATACATATATAAGTACAAAACTAGACTAAAAAGGAGTTTAAGAACTCAATGCACTTATTTTTGAAAAAGCCATTCTTTTAAAAAATTTTTTTGAAAATAATTTAACATTGCTAATTTGTTTTATTTTTAAGCGGCAATTGGTTGTTGAAATACTTGGGTCCATTATAAAGAATGATTGGTTCTGAGCACAGTTTTGTTGACCTTTGGAATTCTATAAGTTATTTTTTGAGTGTTTCTTGTAGAGTAATAAAGGTTGTTTGTCCCCTGATTTCCGCTTCTAATGTAAAAATAATCTTAGGACTTTGAATACAAAAAGATGTTGAACAGGTAGAATATTTAATGTAACGAATAACGGAAATGAACTTTCTTGTTTTTGTTTGTTTAAGATTATTCGCAAATAATGGGTTTTGTGTTATTCTCAGTCTATTTAACAGGTATTTTTGAAGCATTTCCCCAGCAAATTATTCCGTATTGGAATACGTGACTGAATTAACCCAAAATAAAGTGATCGTAAAAGAGATTCATTACAAAAATTCCTTAAAAAATAAAATTTTCGAATACTGATGGAAATAGATTTATGTTAATGCAATAATATGATGTTGCCAAGTTATTTTTTCATCTAAAGTTATTCCCAAATATTTGACAAATTTGACTTTTTCTATAGATTGACAGTTACAATCGATTAATCGATTTGTACATGTGTAATCGTGATATAAAATATTTTTTTCAAAGTCAAAGCCTCTTAAATCGAAATTTACATACTTTGTTTTGCTGACATTTAATTCCATTTTATTTAATGTACACCAATTTCTCAAAGTTTTCAAGTCTGTGTTTATATTTTCCCAAATTACATTAATGTTGCTATGCGAATAGAATAGCGCAATGTCATCCGCAAAAGCGTTTACTTGTCCAAGAAAATTTTGAGAGATGAGATCATTTATAAAGATTCAGGAACAGATTTGCTGAAAGTACAGCTCCTTGAGGCACACCTACAGTGACCGGTAGTGGCGGGCTAAGGCTGTTGCCGACCTTCACCCTCTGAGTGCGGCCTGTAAGGTAACTTCGAAACCAGTCCAAAGCCACACCTCTTACACCCATCGCTCTCATCATTTCTAATAAAGTGTCATGGCTTACTAAATCAAATGCTTTTTGAAATCAATAAAAACACCTGTTATTTTATTATTTTGATTAATACTACTATAAATGCTATCAGTTACTTTTTATTAGTGCGTCCTCCGTGGATTTTCCTTTTATGAAACCAAATTGGTTGTTACTTAATAATGAATTTTTGCTTATGTAATTAATTAATCTGATTCTCATGGCTTTTTCAATTATTTTAGAAAATACTGATAACAGGCTTATGGGTCTTAGATTATTTACATTGTGAACATTTTCCTTTTTTAATAATGGCACAACTATACTAAGCTTTAATTTGTTTGGAAATACTCCTGTGGTAAAGCTCAAGTTGATAATATAGGAGAGTAATGGAGCAATTTTCATCTGCAATACGTTTGACTAAAACTATATTGAAGCTATCATATCCCGAGGATTTTTTATTCTTTAAACTGCTAATTATATTTCTTACTTCATTTGTTGTTACTGGGCTTAAAAATAAAGAGTTCAAACTGGATTGGGGATACTTATATTGTGTACGTGGAACGATATTGTTTGTGCCTATTTGTGATTGTATGTTTACAAAATGTTTTAATTAGCCTCTTCAGCAATCATTTCCGGATTTACAAGAATTGTACCGTCTTCAAGTATTAGCTTGTCCACGGTTTTTACCACCCGGCCTCCAGTTAAGTTGTTTATTATTTTCCATTTGTTGTGAAGCGTCTCCATTACAATTGGAGAGTTTATTAGAATAATATTCATTTTTTTGTTTAAATCAATTTTGTTTTTTAAATCTTTACAAAATGTACTATAGTAAGTTAAAAAATGTGTATCGTATGGCCTTTTTTTTTGATATTTTATACAACTTTTCTTCTTTTTTCTATGTTTTTTTAACAAATTGTTAGTTATCCAAGGACTTCTAGTTCTAGCTTTATCTATCTTTTCACATTTACTTTGAGACTTTGTATTATTGTTAACAATATTGCTTAGTGTTTCGTGAAACTTATCGTAACATTCATTAACATTATTCATTGTGTAAAACTCATCCCAATTAACATTTTTTAACTGAAGGCTAATACTATCATAGTCAACTACTGTTTTTGTTTGCAAGCTGAGATTTTTTATTTGTTTTCAATAAGCTAACTTCTTTTTGTTCCATGATTAGTCCTATAATGTAGTGATCTGTGATATTTATATCAAAAGTTGCATATTTAAATGTGTTTATATTTCTGTGTTTTATAAAAATGTGGTCAATACAAGACTGTGTTGTTTGCGTAATTCTAGTCGGAGTGTTAATTATAGATGCAAAACCGTTATTATTCATTAAACTTAAATAGTGTTGTGTGTGTGTGTGGATGATAAGTCTAACAAGTTAATGTTAATATCTCCAATAATAATAGCGTTTTTGTTTATATTTGACAATATGACTTCTAGTTCCGTGTTAAAAGTATTTTCTGAGAATTCATGTAACCTATACATACATAATAAATTGAAGTATATTTTGTTAAGTTTTATTTCAAGTAAAAGTACGTCAGCCGTTTGCATATTTACGTTGTAAATTTGTGTAACATTAATATTATTTTTTACAAAAACAGACAACGCCTCCAGCCCTGTAATTGTCATTGCAGTGATAAAACATGTCGTAGCCCTCAATTGTGTATAAACTAGTTTCATTACTACTGATCCATATTTCACTTAATACTATAAAATCAATTTTATTTTCTAATTGGCATAATTCTAATAAGAAGTTGTTTAAAATTTTTTCTCATGCTTCTAATGTTGGCATATATGAAAAATAAGTTATCTTCATTACTGTGAGACAAAAAGAAATCGCATTTTAGAGAATTAAAAATTTGTGTGTTTTCAGTACTCATAAGGGGAGCCAAAAATATAGGATAAAAACTAAACTTTTTTCCCAGTAAATTTATATGGTACTATTTAAAAGATAATAATCTTAGACTACATTTAAAGAAAGCTTCTGTCCTTTGTTGTGGCTTCACTTTACAACTTACTTGAGATTGTCAATGTCACTGTAGCTGTGGATTCTCGTGCATCTTTTCTCCGTCAGTTTTCCTTGCGAAAAATTTTCCATCCCCGACACCACGCATACTTGTAGCCAATGTCTTTGCACTTCTTCTGGTAAAAGTCCCTGCATTCTTTTCACTGTATGCACAACAGCGAACACCCTGTTAGAGGTGTACACCACTGCATCGGTCCATCCAAGTGTGTTGTTTATGATTAGTCCTAGACTTTTCACCCTTTCAACGTATGGTAAGAGTTTTCAGTCTACAGTTATTTTTGGTGTATTTTGTAGGTCAATGGAATTGGCAAGTCGTTCATGAAAAACAATCATGGGTTTGATTTTGTCCAGGTTCAGCTTAAGTAAGTACTCTGGCTTATGTAGGCTGTGTTCTTAATAAAGCTAGCCGATCCCTTAACTGGAACATATTTTGCAAAAACCAAAACATCTGATAACAGGAAGAACCGATGATCTGAAGAGTAATATCTCCTAGGAAAAATTCACTGAAAAAATATCTCTTTGAAGATAACCACGAGACCTACAGGTAGATAAGAATATCTATAACTAACTAGTGTGTCGTGTAAAAAATGAACTCATACACGCCCAAAGTGTCATAAGTAACAATAATCTCAACCTTATTGACTTAAAACAAAAACCTTTGATTGTTCCATTGGATTATTTATTTTTTTCGTGCTGGACAGATTTAAGTAAACCGTAAGATTCTTATAAATAGTGGATGGTCTCGAGTAGCTCTTTTAAAAACATAAAAATGAAAAAAGGAGGTCTAAATAGAAATACTGTTGATATTTCGGAATGGAAATACACCGCAGAAGGGGAGAGAGATATTGAGAAACGTATTACGCCACGTAATAGTGTCATAGAATGAAGGGGAAGGGTTCAAACAATTCTGAAATATTAAAAATGCTTATACTATCGTATCTGAATCTTAATCTAAGGTGTGCGTCTCAGTCTCCAAAAATTAGAGGAATTTAACCACACTTGTACTTGCTCGAGCACATATTAAACCTGTGTTTATTTATCCCAAACCTGAGAGAAATATTGCAGATTATTAGCGGTAAGGGCGGAGACAGGAGTGTTGCTTCAAATCAGATTTCTTATTGAACCACTGGTTACTGGGATGGAGATTTATAGTAGAAGCCCACAACAAAAAAGTAAAATGAATAAAGAAGTCTTATCTGGCATAAGAACGCAATGTATAGTAAGTTTCTTAGGAAACTATCAGTATAAACAACGCAAAACATGTTGTAAAACAAAACGTCCTATGTGTATTGTGAAAATAGATAATACCTTGTGCTTGAAGATAATGGTTGATTAACATTTACTCTCTGTGAATTTAAAGAACAAATTTGTCACGTCTTAATTTACGTTGTCTCGTTTTTTCAACAGGTAAAGACTAAAACAAATTAACTGAAAGGAATTCTTTCGAAAACATATCTTTTGTTCTGATTCGGTAGATGATGAACTAAAATAAGTACTGAGAGAGTAAAGAGAGATTGCAGACTAACTATAATATGAAAAACTATAACATAAGAAGTTCAGTTATCAGTTGCAAGTGTCTAGTGGAGATTTCTGCGTGATCTTTTGATAAATCTGATCCAAAGTGAAGATAAAATCTATCTGCTTGTCACAATATTCTAAATAGAGAACTATAGACTATACCGTAGCAAGGTGTTGGTTTATTTTTTATTATTGACTTTTATTTTCTTCAAACTAAATAATCAAATTGTAATAATTGAACGAAATAAAGTAGAACTATTTACTCGTATGTATTTGTTTTTAAAGCGTTGGGATAATGGATCGGAATACTTAAGATTGAAGAAATATTGTTATTATCAATGAAGTGTTATTAATTTAGAAGTTTATGACCTTCGACATGAAGTGTATAAGTATTGTATATTTATTGAAAACATGTTTTACCAGACTAAGTTCATTATAAGATACATAAGATATGTTTATACTGAGCCAAGTTTATTGGCTTAAGTTATCAACAATAGCTCCATTTTTCTCTTATACAAATTATATAAATCTTTATATGATAAGAACTCCTTTGTAATTGTATGTGACTTGAAACATTGTTCTATATTGAAACAGTGTTCTTTTTGAAATAATTGAAGGCTTGGGTCATTCGTTGCAAGGTATTGAACTATTTGTGGTAATACTTTAAAGTTAGAAGAAAGAAAGCCAAATACTCTAATATATTTAGCATCAATATACCTTTTATTATGTCTAGATGCCACCCAGAGCACAGCTAAGTCGGTAAATATGTAATTGTTATAAAAATGTTTTGTCTCAGAAAATCTGTATCAGAAAAACACGCTCAAATATATTTTACCCAGATAACGAGAAGTACGCTACATTGATGCAAATGCGCACCAAGAGCACGAGGCTGCGAGACAGCTCAGGGGGGGGAGAGCTCTGTTTGGCGGACAGTCGTAAATATGAAAAACTCTTCACATATAATTTTGTTGTCTCGTGCAGCCGTCAGCTCATTTACAAATATACATTCCTATGGTCGTTATATCCAACGAGAGAAGTATTTGCATATTGTGAATTAAAATACTGAGAGTAGGAGTGCTCTATGTTTTGTTGTTTTTATTTTTAATTGGCCAATTAATCCTTTGTACAAAAAATATGGTTCCTTAAACTATCCTTCTGAAACTATTTGGTTCTTCATCAAAATATCTAGTCAATTTTCGTTTAATATAAGTTTTAGTTTATATAATTTTTAATTAATACTTTAAGTAAATATTAATACTATACTACCTAATTTTAGTTTAACTTGATTTGGGTGTTGAGAAGACTTAAATTTGATCAGATTTGTTAGATATTAAAACGTTTTAAATCAAATAAGTCTACGTAATATATAAGTAATTACTTTTCTCTAACATCTTATTAACCCTTAATTAGTAGGGCTCTAAAAACTTCCGTTACTGGTAAGGCTTCGCCTGGGGGACTACAGTACTTTGAGATATAATTGTTATAGTTTTTACTAAAATTAGCTTTTATGTTAACTAACATGTAAATGTAACAGGTAAATGCACATAGGTTTATTATCTTACGTTAGATCGTGCTTTCCTCGCACAACTTCTTGATGCTTTCCACACATCGCTGATGGTTTTTTTAAGCTGCATACTTTTCATCCTTGCTGTTGGATGGCAATTGGTCAAGCTACTGGTTCTTCTAATTGAAATCTCGCAATGATTGGCGAAGAGGTTTGCTCAAGTTAGGGATTTGGAAACGATGTTGCATCCAAGCCTGAATAAGCTCACAGTTTAGTTACTTTACAATTGGTCTTCTTGTAAGAGGACCTTCTCGTTTGGATACCCTGTTTGGATATATGTACATAGATTACATAGGATTTTGGAGTTAACCAAATTGATATTGATCATTACATAAAGATACAGAGAAGCCAGTGTGTTGTATTTCTGTTGATCGAAAATTTGTGTGGTGTGGTCAAACGAGTCAACCCCTTCCTCTGGTACAGTTTTACACTCAATACTTTTTTCTGGCCTGTTGCTTTTCTGGTAGATCGTAGATTCAAGAAAAACAAAGATTGGAAACATTTAATTTTTAATGAACATTGTGATGACGTAATTAAAACGCATGAAGTATTATCTGTCACTAAAACGTTCAATGGATCATTAAGAATTCGTCAACAGGATTACACAATATAAACGTATAACTGTATAACTTAGGTTCACGGTAAGGGTTCGTCGGTACGACTACTCCACAGAACTCACTGCAAAAATAGCGGTAGCGCTAAGTTGGCACACTCAGAAATTTCAAAAAAACTAACTGTTGCTGCGGCTCATACAAACTAGGGTTTTGCGTCGTCCAAAAGTAATTATGATTAGAATAAATTCAATGTGATTGTGTTGCATCCATGGAAAGTGAATAAAATTTAATACCTTAAAATTAATCAAAAGTAGAACAATACTATATATTTAGTGTTTATTAAAGTTTCTTGTATAAGTGTTTACTCAAACTTACTTGTTCATCAAAAGTGTGTTTACTAGTTAATGGAAACAGTTATTAAAATAATTCAGTTTCTGTGGTGACATTTTAAGAGGGATATACCAGAAGTGTGAATGTGACGACAAAACAAACCGTATTTAATGTTTCCTGAAAATATTTAATATAATTAACTGAATATGTATAGTGACAGCACTAAAGGATGTGACATACAGAAGTAGATGTATGTATAATAAAGGAGAGACAGTTTTACTTTAAAAGCTTTCATGAATATTACCCGAGCATAACTCGCGGGAAGGCGCGCAGTGTAAAGGGTAAATGTAGCGAGTGAGGATTCACAGTTGATAACATTTCACCCTTTGATGTTCGCAGTTGTGTATGGCTGTAAATTGAATAGCGACTAAACAGATATTACAATCTGTTGTAGTGGAGATTTGGAGAGTACACTTGTATTGTTTAAACACATTGTACAATCATATAAGATTATAGTATGTGGTTAAAACATGAAGCCTGAGCAGAAACGCATCCCCACACTCACAAAATTGTCACTTGTCGTGTAGACTTTTATTATTCACTGCAATGAAACCCAACTTAATAGACATCATGTGGCAATTTTATATATATATATATATATATATATATATATATATATATATATATATATATATATACAGACTTTAACTTGTGCATCAAACAAATTTTCTCCACAGAAAAAATTAGTTCAGTGATGGTGTATGTCCTCCGTAGTTTTTCTACAGTGCATCAAACAAATTTTCTCCATAGAAAAAATTAGTTCAGTGTTGGTGTATGTCTACCGTAGTTTTTCTACAGTAGTTTTCCCACTGAATTGTGAATAAAACAATGGTAATGTGTCGGGCTCATCAAGTCAAACCAATCAATAGCTCTTCAGTTAACCAGAATACTAACTCATACCAATTATTAGCCAGTCATTTCCCGTTAATCAACGGTAAACCATTACTACAGGCACTGGACAATACAATGCGGCCAAACGTGTTATGTGAGCCCTAATCCTAACTGTTCATTGTCATCATCAGTCTTGTGTTAGCCCCAGAATATTAACTCATACCCAATAATGACCAGTCAATTTCCCGTTAATCAACGGTAGAGCATCACTGCAATAACTGGACAATACAATACGGCCAAACGTGTTATGTGAGCCCTAATCCTAACTGTTCATTGTCATCATCAGTCTTGTGTTAGCCCCAGAATATTAACTCATACCCAATAATGGACTGTCTATTTCCTGTTAATGAACGGTAAACCATTACTGCAGTAACTGGACAATACAATGCGGCCAAACGTGTTATGTGAGCCCTAATCCTAACTGTTCATTGTCATCATCAGTCTTGTGTTAGCCCCAGAATATTAACTCATACCCAATAATGGACTGTCTATTTCCTGTTAATCAACGGTAAACCATTACTGCAGTAACTGGACAATACAATGCGGCCAAACGTGTTATGTGAGCCCTAATCCTAACTGTTCATTGTCATCATCAGTCTTGTGTTAGCCCCAGAATATTAACTCATACCCAATAATGGACTGTCTATTTCCTGTTAATCAACGGTAAACCATTACTGCAGTAACTGGACAATACAATATGGCCAAACGTGTTATGTGAGCCCTAATCCTACCTATTTATTGTCATCATCAGTCTTGTGTTGGCCCCAGAATACTAACTCATACCCAGTAATGGACTGTCTATTTCCCGTTAATCAACGGTAAACCATTACTGCAGTAACTGGACAATATAATACGGCCAAACGTGTTATGAGAGCCCTAATCCTAACTGTTTATTGTCATCATCAGTCTTGTGTTGGCCCCAGAGAGTGTTTTGTTAATAACTAACTCAGTATAATAATTTTGTTTTCTTTAACTTTTTAGTGACAAAAAATAATTGATTCGGAAAAAATTCCTAAAAACATATCGATTTCCTGATAACTGCACACTGTTGCGTTTGTGGTGGTCTGAAGATGTCTTAGTTGTTTTATATAATATTTTAGTTGTTTTATATAATATTTAATTCTGACTGTTTTTATTACAATGTTTTTTAAACTGTATACAGGGTGTCCATAAATTACAATATTGTAATAAACATAAACAGTCAGATTGTAAACTAAATAAGATATGGCTATACTTTATAATATGATATTTGTAACTTACTTTGACCTGAGGTATCAAATGGTGAAGTTTGATACAGCAATTTATGAACACCCTTTATATTAGGAATATTTTGCTAAATAAAGCACATTTAAATGGAATTTTACTTCAACTGAAACTTTAGTCTGCGAGTGATATTTATCCAATTCGTGAGACCGAACGATCCAAAGACCCTTATGTTTTATTATGGAACACATTTTGCAGAGCCAACGACAACACCGGCGAATGTAACTCTATTATTTACTAGTTAAATTTAAAACTCACAATATTAGTGTTTTTCTTTCTCCATGGTTAACACTGTGTATTCAAGTAACAATAAAATAAGTTCTCAAAGTAATTGCTCTCCTTAGGAACAAACGATTTCTGCAATAGTACAACTTTTACCGAATAAACATCACAATCAATATAAATTAAAACCAGCTTTTATAATAAAGTACGTACATAGTAACTAACAGTACTCGCATTAGATTGTTGTAACATTTATCACTATTATTGTATTATGATGACAGCAAACTTACAAAGGCTTTCAAACTAAGTTAAAAATGTCGCTTCTTTATGGTCTCTCATACGGACCTTATTACACTCCAACTCTCTGATTGTACGGAACTCTGGAATAAAGAACAGTTTCACCTTAATGTTTATATTTATTTAACAAACACACACGCGACGGCTAACTAAACAATCAAGCAGGAGACCTTTAGGTCCACTCAGGAAAAATAAAACAACTGTATATTCTGTGCAATTTCAATTGTGTTTTCTCAAGTCATCTTTATCATGTTGTATGTTTATTGCAGCAAAATATATTGCATTACAAAATTGACCATATAATTACACTAACATACACTTTTATATGAACTTAACTTAAATTTATTATTCTTTATACTACTCAAGAGGTTAATGCCGGTTACTTAGGAAATTAACAAATAATGTAAAACTAAAACAAACCTTGGGTTATATACAGCAAGGTAAATCAGTGCAATCACAGTGATCCGGCTTGGTTTTGATTGGCTTGTGAGGCGTAGATTGTATAATCTACAATGTACGCGATTCCAGCAAACTACTTTAAAATAAAAAAATATTAAACTAAAATATATTTGACAGAATATAATTTTAAATAGAGAATTTAAATAGATGAAGTCACTTATGTATTTAAATTTATATTTAATAACGTCGTAGAATAGCCTTCATTCGGCAACTATGACGTAACAGTATGTTAATTGCATAACATAGTCATTGGAATCGTTATTTAAAGGTGTTGTAAGTTTTCCGGTTACATTGAAAACACGGCAAATATATATTTTCAGAAAGCTTAAACGCAATAAAATTATATACATTGTAATTTAAATTAAGATATACGTTGGTAACAATATATTTGAAAAGTATGTGGTAACCGATATTCTCCATATTTCTTTTACCTTTGGTGTTTATTCATCTCCTTCAACCACTAATACAACTTCATTTTATGAAAGTCCGTATGTTCTGAAAATGATATTAAAGATTTCTTTATGCTGGAGCTCATCTAAATTATACCTTGACATTCAGTGATTCTCGTCTATGACCCCCTCATCCCTACTTCCTTAAGTCGCACAGTACGTGCTCTTACTTACGAGACATAGTCACTTCGTAAATGAAAAGGGCTTCACGGAACAATGTTTAATATCTCAAAAGTTTCAGTGGTATTTAATGAAAGCAAGTTGGATATAACTGATCACAAGTTAAGGATATAACGATGACAGGCAGTTACCAGTTTGACTTGTGTGTAACCACCAAACTTCCTGCAGTTAATGAACTGGTGAGCCTCCTAGCTTCTAACTTTGGGTACATACAATTATGAGGAAGAAGAAAATTATGTGGTTTCCAAATCATTTCCAAGTTAAGAGTTAGTATTGTTGGGAAAGACCTGCTCTTTGGTTGTTGTAGTTTATACGCCTTCAAATTACGTTACAGTAAAAATGGCAGATGCAATAACAAATATTTCTCTGAAATTAAAGTTTTTGTAATTTTCCTTTTATAAAGTTATATTTATTAAAATATTTTAGAAAGAAACTTAATATAACAAATCTTACTTATGACTCCTCATTCCTTTCTTATGATAAAAAAACATTTTCTCTCCCTTTTACTGTTTCAAACCTTTAGATTGAAAAAGTTACATTTTGTGAGGACTTCTTTCTTGCTAGGAGCAATATAATTATGTTGTTACGTTATGTGGTTTTCAAGCTCTATGTTTTGAAATAAAAAAATTGGCTACGATACACAATGACAACCAGTAAACAATAATATTATTTAGTAATTAAATTAATGCATAAAAATACTGAATATAAAATATAACTACTACACTGTTATCTATTATATCAATGAATTTTCATTAAAGATCAAGAGTATAGGAAGAGCCAGTAGTGTGATAGAACATAAACTAATAGTATTAGTTATGGCTGGCTGGACTTTACAGTGCACAACATTATAGTATAATTATAGTAGTTTCCGCTGATAGCTAGAAAACTATACTAGAAGTTAATTGAAAAATTATAAGTATTGCTTTTTTGATCCCATGTTCCACTCAGCCCTTTGGCTTTACTAAGATGGTTCATGGGAATAATCTCGCCCCTTAGAGATTAATGCTTGCTCACCTAGGAAATATTCTTTATAATAAAAATTTATTTTTATTTTTGTACTTTTTATGATTATGAAACTGCTTCAGAGTATGCAGATGTTAAAAATGTAATTTAACTCAAAGAAAACAATGCAGGATCTCTTTCGATAAAATGTACATATGGAATTCGCTTTGTCCATCACAATGCAATCTGCTTAGGTTCTATTTCATGCTCTCTGTTCCAGAAGAACTGCGACAAGAAAGAAGCCTTATTATTGTTTGACTGTGAGTGGTGATACTGTAATATGTATCATCATTCTATGTCATAGTGATACAAATTCATTCATATATTTAAACTATTATAACTATTGTAATTTACCAAAGTACTACTATTTTTATTTGGCTTATCCCAGAGAACTATTTTGCTAGGAATTCCAGATATAGTTCACGATCTCGTTAACTGTAAAACGCGCCATGTAACTTAGCGAACCTCTTCACAGGACAATCTCTCAGCTCGTTGTCCAGCGAATGTGCCTTAACCTTAATGTCCAAGATTTATGTGTTAGCATTAGTAATGTTGTACAGGAACTGGAACAGCTGCTGACTCAGCGAAAATAATTTTCTGGCGGTAGAATTATTTGTAGGAATCAAAATGATATATCTATGATATTGTGTATAATTTTTTAATTTTGTTAGACGTGAATTATTGGATATCGAGTAAAATATATCGGATTTGAAATATTATTATTGTTTTTAGTTCAAGGTCAACTCGATATATACAAAATTATGATATTACATTAAATGTGTTGAGAGTCACCTTCCATTCAAGATATTATTTCACCTTTATTTGAATTAATTAGACAAAATTGAACAGTACTTTTTCACTATCACATAATTTGGGTAGATTAATTTTATATATTTACATGAATAATTATTTATTATCGACTAGTAGTGTAGAGTCTCTACAATGGAAAGTTCACGTTTGAAGGAGTTACAATTTGAACTAATACTTCTCTTGATGAAGATACCGTACCAGTCCTAATGAGTGCTAGTCTCAATGTGTGTCGTATAGTCTCTGTCCGAGGGTGTGTATTATATAATGATTTTCCGAATATGTGTTTCATAGAATGACTGTCCGAGGATGTGTTTCATAAAGTGATTCTCCAAGGGTCATGTACAACATTTAGATACTCCTTAGAATACAAAGGTCTTGACTACTTAAAGTCTCACCTATTGGTAGCTTGGGATTCATCAAAAGAGCTCGCCAAAGCTTAGTAGGATTAAAAAATAAGCAAAACTGTGGGTGTTTTGTAGGTTTAGATATTCTACCCATTCATCCCACCATTTCCCTCTTTTGCTTCCATTTATTTCATTGATTGAAAAATTAAAAAATACCCAAGCCAATGGTAAAGGAATAGGAACTAATATATCTAAGCCTTATAATATCCACAAAATATAAACACTGCCAAAGACATGCTGGGATGAAATTTGTATTACAAGAAACACTTAATCATTGATATTTTATAGCTTTCTTAAACTTTTATAAACGTAAAGAGGAATATTGTGTTTATTATCTATTATGCACTTATCAGTGGGGATAATGCAATCTTAGAGGACAGATGTCATATGGAATTATACTCAAATACAAGTATGTGTATGTCACATTACCACAAACTGCTGTCTTATTACTGTCATATTGTTAGGTTTATCGCATCTTAATGTTTCTCACATCACATCACATAGAACGTTTATCACAACTTAAAATTAAAATATTGTAGCTTCTTATTAATATATTAATTACCTAACATAACCTTTTTTGCACATTTAGGAATAAAAAAATCATATGTGTTTAAACACTCTATTAATAAATCCGAGATGTATACATCAATACAGTCTTTATAAGAAACTGGAACGAAGCTAAAATTTTTATTCTTACTAACTAATTATTTTCATTGTGAAATAATATAGAAAAACATATTATTTTAAGGAAATATGTTTATTTTTTTACAACATTATTTTCATGATATATAAATTCTAATTACTGTGCCAATTAAACTTTCAGATTTTAATGTATAGGTTTTATTGTAAAACTATGTAAACGCAGCAAAGTAGAGCCTCAACCTTCAAAATGTCATTGGAGGCATTTATTTGAGACAATCAGAACGAAGGCTAATGTGCGTATAGTTGTATTACGAAACCTTTTAAGTAAGAACAGTTGAATTTCGGATATTTACCAACATTACATGTTACAAAAAAAGATAACACCCCGTTACAAGGGTTGAACCTTATGTTGAGGTTAGACCACATTGGGTACCAATATAAAAAAATAATTAACTGGAAACCCAACAATATTTATCAATCAAATCTTAATTAATGAAATTCCTACACACAACATGAAATTGAGGTCAAGGATCAAAATATGAGGCCGAAGGCGGGGCTGTCTTTTACCTTTTCCAATCAAGACCATCGCCTTCCTGTTTTCTTTGTTTCAGATGACGCGCTGCCATACCACAGGAAATGCTGACATTGATTTCCTTGACAGTGTTCCACCGTCGCTAGTTTGGGTGTCGTGTTGTTTGTGATATAGCCTCCTATGCAGTGACATCGCTTGGGTTCATTCTCTCCAGACTGGAATTCATGCAGATAGTATACCAGTTACTATCTGGTAACTGGTAAATATTAAATTATATTTAATCATAGCTTAAATATAATTTTGAGTGGAAGTCCTTTGCAGCACTTCTTAGTTTTTATCAGTTTTATACATTAGGGCTTTTAACACATCAATAAGAGTGTGGGTTTCAATCCTCGAAACGTATTGTTGTAACATATAATGTTAGCCAATGTCGAAATTCCTACTAGTCTTTCAGATCATCCATTGTAAATAATAAACTTTTAAAACGAACCTATCAATTACTATTATATCGGTATGTATTACTAGTAATACTATTAAATATTATTAAAGTGCTTACTTTTCCAAACCTTAAAAAATATATCTTAGAGGTTATAATATTCAAACTGAAATTGATTAATAATTATCTGTCATATTATTATTATTACTATTATTAATTAAATCAAGACATATTAACTTTTTTACAAGAAGAGGGGGAACGTTTTTCTCAAACCTGCATTTCAAGCTTATTGTAAAATTTTTTTCTTTGCACAATTAAATCCAATCGAAGGGGAAAGGAAAAAAACTGCAAACCTGAAACCTATACTGCAAACTATCAAGGATGAGTTTCAAGGAACTGCTAAGACAAATAAAATAAACTGAGATAATATAAGCCAAGTAATTAAATACAGTACTATTGTTCCAACATACTCTGTTTAATGCTTCAGAATATTTTTCATTCACCCTTCAAGAGGAAACATCTCCATATTTCTTAAATAAATTGTGAAACGTACTTTCATATAAGTGTGGCACGTTATGCTAATTTGCAGGCATTCCAAACTTATTAGTTTTCTACGTTCTACTGCTCCAGAATGTACTTTACATGATAAGGGAATCGTATAAAGAGGTAACAAGAACCGCAGTGTGAGATAATTCGTGTTAATGTCCATGGATACCATTAAATGTTTCTCTTTTTTTCTTAGGAAAACCTCTTTTCTCATCTAATTCTAAAACTCCTCTTGTATTATTACTCTAAAATATATCCTACATCCAACAGGGACATCAACTGAAACTCTGTCATTAATTATGACATTTAAAAATAAATTAATGACATGAGTCAGCTGTGGTCACTAAAAGAAATACAAACTCCTGCAGTTAGTCTTCTATCGCCGTTGTAGGGCGATTGCATAAGGTCCTGCATCAAAAAGAACCCATACAATATGCACATTTTATAGTACATTATCTAAAGTACAAAATTATTCCATCACTCTATCCAGTCTTGTTGCTCCAGATCATAAACATGTGATTGCCTAGGCAAAAACATTGAAACCAAGGCAATAAAGGAGCGTCACTGAAAACCTTGATTTGAAGATACCAATATCCCGAAGAAACACAACAATGGTTATTTTAAGGAATCCTAATCTTTACTTACTATCCTGTTTTGTTGCGTCAGATGTATACTTTAAATTAAATCCAACAGATGCGTCGCACATAACCTAAAACTTGGATTCTTCTTAGTTCCATGAGACTGATGTTCACCCACATAAGAAAAACAAAACGTTTAACATCTAGACAAGTTTATGATGATATTAAGCACTCAAAACATGAGAAACAAGGGAAATGAGCCATATCAGAACACAGTTACAAAGTCACACATTTAATAGAATTGATAAAACTAAAACTTGCACAAGTTTAGTACTATTATCGAAGTAATAAAATAACCCTTATAAATAATAGAAAAGGAAAACAACTTCAACAAATAATATAGATTACATAATACAAAAACTAACAGCCTGTGCTATGAAACAACATAGACAGATGACTGATTGAGAATATATCGGCCAATATTATACAGCTTAATCCCCTGCACTCAGATTTAAAGGAGATGGCCATCTTTGGTTCTGACAGTTTTGGATTAAAATCTGTTAGCTGAAGATGAATTGTTACATACACATTTTTAAAATGTTATAGCAAAACCTTTTTAAATTACGAACAACTGAGTTACACTAGATCTGAGATAAACATAATAACAGACATCCGCTGATTAACGTGTACGATAACATTGCAGTACACTATTGACGCAATTATTACAGTATTAGCACAAATAAACAGTACTGAATTGGTAATATATTATGGTAAACACAATAACATTACATATAGATTTTACCAATAAATACAAGTTAAAGGAAGCAAAATCGGTTAAACTCGGCTATTAACATGTTCAATATGACCTTTTTCCTGAGTTTTGTTGACTTCAAAAACGTATGGTCCTTCTATACCCCTCCCAGACACAGCTCTTAAAACGATAGGATGGGTTTTGTTGTTGGTCTGACTTTAACTTTGGTTTATTTAATTTTGTTCCTTTAGAACGCATAAATTTATATTGTAGAATTTACAACTGAACACAGAGTGGTTATTAAATTTCTAAAGGCTGTGTTTATATGGGGAGATGGATGAGTTGTAGTTGTAGGCAGAAAAGTTTTAGTAGTAGAGATTAGTCTCCTAGCCAGTTATGTTTCTGCCATTGTAACTCAAAAGTACTGTTGCTCGGAGTAAATATATCGTATTTATGTTATTATTAATTTTATTTAAATTCATGTGAAATTAATCACATCTTGCGAATCCAAAGTGACGTTAGTCTTATTACTAACATCAATACTTAAATAGAGTTTATGAATACTAATGGCGTAACGTTTTTGTAAAAATAACAATAAGTAAAAGAATTATTCGGTTCACAATGAACGACTGAGACGTAATCGTTACAATACTAAATACTCAAAGAGAAAGGAAAACTGAAATTGATTACAGTTAGCGCTAAAACATTAAGAAACTTTTTGTGGTCTTTGACGAGATCAAGTCAGATAGTTAACAGCAAGAGTTAAGAGTTTAATGATGACGGGCACTTCTCAATTGTGTTCAGCTTCCGCCAACTTCCCCAACTTAATAAAGTTGTAACCATTGAATTGCTAACTTTGGAGAGAAAACCCACGTTTCAACCAACCAAATCCGAGGGATAACTGGATTACACAAATTGATACTTTGATTGATATAATCTGAATAGTGTATACAAATAATAAAAGTAAAGACCGAGATAGATTGAAGGGTTGAAAAGAAGAATTCTATTTCTGATTATAAAACGACTTAAAACGCTTCAGCCGTAAGGGTTTTGAACCTCAAAATTTCGAAAGTATTCTGGTTCTTTCTTTAAATAGTGACCTGACATATGCTGAAAAAAAACAAATTAATTCAATGTGTATTTTTTATTTAAAAAAGCATATCTTTCAATGTTACCTATCCTATGGGCCACCCTACCATCAACCACTAGGGAAATTTATTCATACATTAAAAGTCACATGGACAGGTGTACCAGAATCAGCAACATTTAAGTATAATGTTAATAAATAGCAGACTTAAATTACTTTAATAATCAAAGAGAAGGTATTTACATGATAATAAACGAGAATAATGTTTAGAATAGAGATATACTGTTGTTGGTTAATCCAATTTAGATACTGGATGTCGAAACACACAAAGGTACAGCTGGCTGGGCTGCTGGGTATGATAGGCAGCTGATTTTTCCCTTTAAAATGTAACTGTATTCTGGCTACGAATCCATACTGGATGTTGCAGGTAAATAACAATAATCGATTGTAATATATATATATTCTTAAATAAGTATAGCTCAATATATTGACATATTGTAAAATTTTCGTTAGCAACGAAAATTATTTTTTGGGAAGTGCTAAATTCGTAGTATCCTGTAATTTACGAAAGGATTGTACTATAACTTGTAAGTGCAAACTCTTTGCTTGCAGTTTACTTTCAAATATAGGTTAAGATATGAACTAAAGAAAGATTGAATCGGAGGAAAATAGTGTTTTCAGTCAAGCATAAACATGAAACATGTTCATACAATTCAATCCCAGATGCCAGGATTACCAACAAAACTTATGGTAAAAATCAGGTGGAAATATACATAAAGATATATATATTTGCCAGTGAATTATTCCATGGAAACATTGATGTACATAATACATGCTCTAACCAATTAATACATTTTTAAATAGTTAAAAGTATTACTTACTCTTTGATTTTATTGAATATTTTTGTATTGGTAAAAATATGAATCAAAACAAAGACTGCATATGTCTGCCTACTCCTTCTCCTCTTTCCTATCAACATTTTTGTCCAATATGGAATTTTTTTAATACCGAGGATCAGTTATTGTTGATTTGTTAGTTTTTATGCATTTTTAAATGTATTACTTAAGCATTATTTCTTGAATAGGGTAGATACCAGTTCTTGAACTTTAGTATCCCATATTGTACAACATATAATGATGACGTATGCCAAAATCATGTACCACTAAAACATTATTTATTTTGATTTTACTTGTAGTAAATAAATATATTATATGTGCAGGCTGCTCAAGAGTCTAGGGAGACTCGTAGTTTGGGATATGGTAATTGTGTCTAATTTAAAATACATACCAATAGACAGAAGCTAATAAAACAGACCACGGTGTTAAGATTTGTTCACCTATTTAAACATATTCAAAAATATTTCCAAACATGTTTCTACATTCCATATATATTGCATTGTTTAAACCGTACCATGAAATTCACAAAGGAAAATAACGGTAAGCGAACCGGTGCCACTAATGAACGTTCACAATGATACTTTGTTATAATATATTCACAGTTTGATGGTATTGACCCCAAACTTCCTTTCCAAGATAAGGGCAGACGAGCTTTGGCTGCAGTTAACAACTCGAGGATTCGCCAGTTTATTGAGTTCAATGAAGTTTAGCGATTGAACAAAGTTAAGTTGGTAACTGTCTGTCATCATTACGCCCTTAACTTGTGATCCCAACTAAGGACTTGGTATCTTCAAAGACCGCTGAAAATGTTTGAGGCTTTGACGGCGATGAATTTCTACCAGTGAACTTCTGTCTAGTATACTTGCGATTTTTTATCACTTTCGTGACTTACTAAGAAGCGTCTTTATCGACTAAAGACGAATGAACTTGTTATTTTATTATAATAAACTGGAGTAACCCTCTTATTCTAACTGGTGTTCACCGCTATGGTTACTACCAACTCTAAATATCTTTTAAATTATTTCCGACAGTAAAATATAATTAAAGCTGTCATTTATATATTCCCATCTGTGTAAAACCAAGTTTTGTATAGAGATTTAATAATAAGAACTATTTTTCTGTGAAAGAATAAACCTTTAAGTATCATTCCAAGAAAACCAAAATACATAATGAGGTTACGATTGACACAATAATACAAAAAGCAAACCAGCATTCTTTAAATATTATTGTTAGTGATTCTTCAACATATATTACTGAAGTGTTTTGAAAATATATTTAAGATCAAAATAATTAGATTTTTGTTTGATTGGACTCTTACAATTTGATTTTGATGTCAAAAAGAGTTTTTATTTATTTAGGTATATTAAAAAGCACGCATGCAATGATTGTGTAGAAACCAATATTTTCTGCTTTAAAGTTTCGGCTCAGCAACCCTTTCTAACACTTAACTTGGATTTGCGATCATAATCGAGATGGTTTAAAACTAGACAGAGATTTGTCATGGCAAACACAGTACAATAGGCAGGAGAGATATCTCAGTAACAGTCGACACACGCCGTGCCGTACTGCACATGACTTCTGTTTGTTCTCAGGATAAACAGCAAACAAAGAGACTAGAGTTTGGACAGCAAACAATGTTTGTGTTCTGGCTATAGAGAGACGACACTGCGGGCACCTGAGTGTGCGCGTGTGCTTGTACTGTACACATCTGTTTATGTGATCTTGTGATGACATCTTCAAACTTTGAAACGTTTCATGGGTTATCAAACAAAAATCTGTAGGTTAAACTCAACATTTTGGTTTGTTAAAGATTTAATTAGTACATTTAAAAACAAAATTTAAAAGCCTATATACAGAATACAGTACTATGCAGTACCCTTAAGAGATACATATTTTTGTTTGTTACAACAAAGAATTTGCTGAGAAACCTCATGAAAATGTGCATTGTTACCTTTTACTATTTATACAAAGCTCTAAAAACTATTTATATGTAATTGTTACTGTTACATATTACACTATAACGCTACGCTACTAATTCTTATATATTATAATACTCTCTTAAAAAGATATAATTGTTTATCAAAATACTTTTCAAAAGAATAAATATTAATGGTTTCTATAAATAATCACTAAGCCGCGCCATTTAGTTTGTGTCATGATAAAAATTGAAGAATGATAATATCATTCCATATTATGGAAGTTATGTGATGTTACAAACGTGGCAATGGTAGGAACGTGACAATGTGACGGTAATATGAAAGTCGTATGGGATAGTGTGACATGTGACGGTAATTTTACGCAATATCTCTTTGCTAATGTTCCATTCCACGCTAAACCGTGATTTAACAGCATCACTCGTTCATTGGAGAAATACGTTAGGGTAGTTATTAGTAAACATTTATTTTAAGTTTAAATATTGTGTTGTAAATAAAAATGCGCAAAGTTAATTAACTGTCTATTATGTAAAGTCGCATATTGAAAAGTATAAAACAAAATAAATTTGTTTCGAGTTCAAAATTATCCATATGTAGTTCTCAGTAATTTCCCATAGGGATAGTGAACAACATCAAAAACTGAGAAGTACTTTTTTTGTAATACATATTGATTAATACCTACATAGTTAGTACCTACAGCACATAAATGATACCTCGTTTTACAATTTCATTAGCAATCAAATACTCCGCGTGCTATTTTTAAGTAGCTCATCTAAATTGGCTCACTTCCGGTTTAAGTGAAATTATTTTCGGTATGTGGTAATTAGATTTCGTCTCGGCCTCAAGCGACTGAGTTTGTAAGTACTAATTGTGCTTAAATATAATTGGTACAAAACCAAAATCCTTCAGTAAATAGTAAAACCGTCTGATCTACAACTATGAAACTTTGAGGCGAAGTGGTTCTGCTCGAAAATTGTTTACCCTTCTGTTAAGCATACCTCCTCATGCTGTTTTATGACCTTAGTTTAGTTATAGAATTATGGGATATTGACCTATCGTACTGTGGAACAATCCAGTTAATTAAAAAAATATTCTTTTATTTTTTACTTTTCACATCAAAAACCAAAAACTGAGTTCCCTGAGATACCGGAAGATGCGTGGATGGTGAAAAACAAAACGACAGACCGCACATCCAAAATGTCATCTACAAAATCCTGGCTGAAACAGACTCCACACCAACCAGTCTTAATCCGATTCATTTATTAACGTAAAATAACAAAATAACTTATCTATAGGGCTTTATATAAGTTCTCCCTAGAAAAACAATGTTAAACCTCATGCAGTTGATCTTATTTCTGATAATAGCGTTAAGGGAGATGTCTCATTAAAAAATATAATTAATAGCATTTTATCCCATATTTTTATGGGCTATTCAGAAAATATTTCTAACTTTGTTGTACTCCATAGTTTAAATAATATTATAAAAGTACACACTTTTACAAATAAACTAAAAAGTGTTTAGATTTACATTTATTATAGGAATATAATTACTAAATAAAAATAATATTATACCAATTAGTTCTATGTGGTATACTGAATTCTATTCATTTACAAAAAAATGATCACAAGGAAAAGGAAAGTTCAATTATATGATCTAAGACACAATTCCTTCATGTTGTTTTCTTCCATTGTTACCGGAAGATATTAGAAAATTAATTACCGACTCTACCTGTAGACAGGATTATAGCAAAGAGTAGATTTTTTGCAGATCTCATTGTTTATACAGTATACCAAAGTTTCATTGAATTCAATGGTTTTAGTGCAAAGTTTTCATATATTTTTACGCTACATTTACCAACTTGTCGTTCTAATAGCACCAGTTCTTATTTCATGTATATTATTACGGTTAGTTTTATGTTTGTTAGTGGTTTTGCTCGCACCATATGGTTCGCGTTACACTATTTATATGACAATTAGCTTATTTCAACCTATCAAGCTAAAGTAAAAACATATATTTTTAACCCTCGTATTACAATACATACAATGCGTACCATATGTTACATAAAAAACTCCACTATATCAAAATAAATCATTTTTAAAAATGTTCATTTCAATTGTTTGTTTATAAACTTTAAGAAAAAATACAGAAGAAGGGCTATAGTTCGTAATTTTACCAATTTTCAGAAAATACAAAACCTGATATAGTTTTTAGCTTTAAAATTGTTATATTACACATTTATTATATTATGTAGAATAATACAAAAAGTGCAGGTAGAGATGTAATAAAGGTACATAACAATGAATTTTAGTATATTTCATATAATTCTTATTGTCAAAATATAAATACAGAAAAACACCATGTTTTATATATTTTTTGAAAAGAATTTCTAATTGTTACTGACACTTAACAGTTTTCCACATTTGTATGCTATTACATCTTAGTGAACAGGCTAGTCAAAATGAGAAGTACGGTATCGACCTACAGTAAAAAAGATACTTATAACTAAAATTTCTGTAAACTGATTATTATTTGTACAAAAATCTGTTAACAGGAATTATAGCACTAATCACTAAACAAAACCACAACACGAAATTATGATACTATACATTAAATTATCGAATAAACACAATGCAGTTAAAGTAAACAACCAACCTACCAAATAACTGACTTACAAAACGAAATCATATTTCAACAGGTAATGACGTCATAGTACGAAAGAGTAAAATAAAAAAAATATAGAGCTGACGCTGGATATCTGGGAATGAGGGTCAGCATTTGTTCTCTAGCAGATAACTGTTGATTACCACAACATAATGGGTTTGTGTCAAAACATTGTCTGTCTTGACTAATATATCAAATTCTACAAAAACTAGCATAATTGCTAATATTAAAATTACAATTTATCTATAAAGAACAATATCGTTACTTGAAATACCGAAAATCTATTGTCTCTGTTTAATTTTAAGACCAAAATAAACCCATATAAAATAGTCCATCAAGGAATTGTGTGAAATCTTCCCATCCAAAAGATAAAATAACTTACAAAGTTTTAAATATCATGTTAATTTTTAAATACACTTCACTGATTAAAGGATCGGAACAAAAATGAACAATCGATTGTATTGATGTATTGAAACCATAAAATTGGGCCCAATGGTGTAGTTCGAGGTTAGTTGATATTTTTATAACTGATAATAAATTAGTTTAACGAATTTCCAGTTTGTAAGATGTATGCTGCTAATAATATTTTAGTTTATATACTTGCCCATCAGACTCTACTGAGATAAAATTTGGCTTTTGTCACTTAAAGCTATTCGGGAGAAAACTTTAACGGAATTTAATTACAGCTAATTTTGATAAACAAGTTTTCTATAACCAGTGAGGTATTTTCAATAATAAACTTCCAAGCGACCTCTGCCATCACAGGCAGCTTTACAAAGTTCTACTTGGAGGAGTAAATACTTTACATGAACTGATGTTAATAATGAAACTCAGATTAATAACAACATTCCGTTCATTGCTGGTGGTTGTTGAAGCACAGCGACCTCTCGCCATCTTTCTTTGATGATAGAGTGCTCTCCAAACAGGGAGGCTCATCTCTCCTTCCTTCCCACCCTTCCCTTTCAGCATTTTCTTCCCTCCACTTTTATCTCTATTAATATGATTCACCTTTGCATTTTCGCCTTGTATGTTCGATAAACTTTTCTCGGTAGAGAATTTGAGTTGAGTATCGAAGAAGTAACCTGGTCTCACTAAAAATATGTGTCTACATTATTATAGATAGTACGCAAAAATGCATTAATAACATTATTTTAACTATCGAAGAACTTAGTTGCAACTGTATGTATGCAGTTATTATCCTTAGAGTTTCGGAGTTTTTTAGAGTTATTAGAGTTTCGAATGATCTTGTTTTCAATCAGTGTGAAATCTTATTGTAGTTCTATCATAATATATTCTACTCTGATTTGAATTAAACAATAACTATTCAAAGTTGCGTCAAAAAATTATCTGTAAATTTAAAATTGTGTAGTACAAGGTCTAAAGCACGTTAGACTTCCAGTCAGCGTGGTAGGCTCCACGTTCGCCCACAGCGGACAACGGAGAGAGCAACTCCAATGAATCGATGTTTACCTAAACCTATTCTAAGATACCTTTCCCACCCTTACACATTGAGGAAAGTGCTTACTCGGAGGTCTCTCAACACGATATGGTATCGGTTACCAAATTTGCAGTTCATGAAGCCATTCCATGATTCGACGAAAGAAATATTGTAAGGTGTGGAGTACATGACAAGTTAGAAATTGTTTCTGGAGGAAATTGTGCTAAAATTATGTGACTTACACATTGTGCGCAACCAAGAAAAGTAATAAAAGCGTCAATGTAATTCAAAAATAAATGTTTCGGGAAAATACAAGTTAGACAAAAAAGAGATTGTAAGATGAATATGAGGCCGTAAAAGATGCTGAGAAATTGTCTTACGGAAGCAAGAATGTATTACCTAAGGAGAGGAAATCCTTAGAAATATAACTGTTTTCTTCATAGACAAATTCCCTAAAGCGAGTATTTTAGCCACTTATCGCCGTATTATTTATGATTTTTTTTTTATCTTGTAGGCAATATTATATATCACTTAACACGAGGATTTAAAATTAATGTACTCCTGAGATAGTTTAATTCTTTGTATTGTAAACAACAAATTTTAAATAATACACTACATTAAAAAAAATTAAAATACTTTTCTGTTTGCTTACAACACCTAGTGTTAACATTTGCATAAGGATATACCAAATAGTGCAGAAATTGTTTAATATTCTCTCTCTAATAATATAAAAACTACCTTATAGTTCAACAAATTAACATTGTATCGATATAAAGCTACCGACTCTCCTTAAGGACAATTTGTAGTTATTACAAATGTTATGTAAGCTATGCATTGTATGGACTAAATCCAAATGTGTGTGACAATGAGTCATTACGTTTTTTGTTTTAAAGGGTAATAGGGTTTCGGACATTCGCTATCGTTATATGTTACAAAATGTACAACACAACGTTTTGAGGATTGAAATAGATTTCGGAAAGTTGTGTTATACATTAATTTGGTAACATATAACAATGTCCAAAATCCTAATATTAGTATTTCAATTACTCTTGTCATCAACCCCCTTCTGTACCGTTATAACTATTCTGGCACGTTGGTAAAGTATTAAAATAACCATTATATACCATGGTTCACAGGTCACTAATAAAATTTAACGTATTTAAAATATTGACTTCATTCTAAAAATTGGATTTTAAATTCTATAGTTTTGAAAGTTTAACGTACTTATACAGTAGCAATATAACGTTTAATCGGGTCAGGGATAGTTTATAAAAATATATAACCCTAAGACACCGGATAGAACAGTCGAGAGGGGTAAAATCCAGTGTTCGAAAGGGAGAGGTAGTTTCCAAGTTCAGCTCAGAACCGAATTAATGTAAAACCAAAAGCCGAAGCAAATACAGCACCGATGATCAACGGATCAACATGCTTTCATCATCGCAGACTCGGAAACGAGAGGGAATAAAGGGAAGGCGTCAGCATTTGCTTTAGGATGACTGTTTCACTACCTAAACGTTCCCTAATACGACAGTTGCTAGTTCAACTGAAGCTCGAAAACGAGGAACGCTGGAGCCAACTTACGTCAAGCAACCCAACAGCCTCTAAAAGAAACGATAAACTAAATAAAAATAAAATGCGAACACTAGTTCGCTCAAAATCACGCCTAGCTCGATTCGAGCTCGAAACTAAGGAACGCTGGTGCCAACGTACGTCAAGCAACCCAGCGGCCTCTAAAAGAAACGATAAACTGAGTAGAACTAAACTAAATTACGCCTAGTCCGAAGCTCAGGAACGCTGGTGCCAACGTACGTCAAGCAACCCAGCGGCCTCGAAGAGAAACGATAAACTAAGTAAAACTATATTAAATTACGCCTAGCCCGAAGCTCAGGAACGCTGGTGCCAACGTACGTCAAGCGACCCAACGGCCTCGAAAAGAAACGATAAACTAAGTAAAACTAAATTAAATTACGCTTAGCCCGAAGCTCAGGAACGCTGGTGCCAACGTACGTCAAGCGACCCAGCGGCCTCGAAAAGAAACGATAAACTAAGTAAAACTAAATTAAATTACGCCTAGCCCGAAGCTCAGGAACGCTGGTGCTAACGTACGTCAAGCTACCCAACGGCCTCGAAAAGAAACGATAAACTAAGTAAAACTAAATTAAATTACGCCTAGCCCGAAGCTCAGGAACGCTGGTGCCAACGTATGTCAAGCGACCCAACGGCCTCGAAAAGAAACGATAAACTAAGTAAAACTAAACTAAATTACGCCTAGCCCGAAGCTCAGGAACGCTGGTGCCAACGTACGTCAAGCGACCCAACGGCCTCGAAAAGAAACGATAAACTAAGTAAAACTAAATTAAATTACGCTTAGCCCGAAGCTCAGGAACGCTGGTGCCAACGTACGTCAAGCGACCCAGCGGCCTCGAAAAGAAACGATAAACTAAGTAAAACTAAATTAAATTACGCCTAGCCCGAAGCTCAGGAACGCTGGTGCTAACGTACGTCAAGCTACCCAACGGCCTCGAAAAGAAACGATAAACTAAGTAAAACTAAATTAAATTACGCCTAGCCCGAAGCTCAGGAACGCTGGTGCCAACGTATGTCAAGCGGCCCAACGGCCTCGAAAAGAAACGATAAACTAAGTAAAACTAAACTAAATTACGCCTAGTCCGAAGCTCAGTTACGCTGGTGCCAACGTACGTCGAGCAACCCAGCGGCCTCGAAGAGAAACGATAAACTAAGTAAAACTAAATTAAATTACGCCTAGCCCGAAGCTCAGGAACGCTGGTGCCAACGTACGTCAAGCGACCCAACGGCCTCGAAAAGAAACGATAAACTAAGTAAAACTAAATTAAATTACGCCTAGCCCGAAGCTCAGGAACGTTGGTGCCAACGTACGTCAAGCGACCCAGCGGCCTCGAAAGGAAATGATAAACTAAGTAAAACTAAATTAAATTACGCTTAGCCCGAAGCTCAGGAACGCTGGTGCCAACGTACGTCAAGCGACCCAACGGCCTCGAAAAGAAACGATAAACTAAGTAAAACTAAATTAAATTACGCCTAGCCCGAAGCTCATGAACGCTGGTGCCAACGTGCGTCAAGCGACCCAGCGGCCTCGAAAAGAAACGATAAACTATATAACAGCTTAATTCAAACTCTTCGTTACTAGTAATAGAATCTAATCCTATTTGTACTTATCTATTTTCTTGCTATACTTTATATCTAAAATTATATTCTATTAGCAGCTTAAGTACGTAATGTCATGTACTTATCTTATCGTTAGTGACCTAGGCAAGTGCAGGTAAAAGCGTGTTTTTGCAGGTAAATAAGTACCTACTTACTTGCACTTTATCGTAGCGTATGTGGGGGCGGCGACTCCGACTCGACGACTCCGACTCGACGACGACTCCGACTGAGAGACACCGACCGAGAGAGCGAGCCAGCCAGGCACAGCGTACTTACGTACTGTAGTACATGAGGTGTCCGCTGTAAGGCGCTTCAGCCCTTGAAGCGAACTCCGGCGGATGTATCCTGAAGCTCCTCGTCTTACCCGGTCGAGCCGGACCCCGCCAGCTGACGTCTCCCGCGATGGTGTTGAGCTACTGGAGTATAATTGTAGGTGGAAGAAATAAAAATCATAACATGTCATTAAACTAAAAAAAATTCTCCTCTCAAAAAAATAAAAAATGCCTTATTTAAGCACCTGTAAAAAATTACATGTCACAGCAAAGGTTTTCAATAACCTCGATATGTGATTTATTTACTTTCTCCCACGTAATGTCCAACACGTGATGCCATACCAATCTTACCATCATGATTAATTTACCTTTGTTAGAAAACCTAAAATAAGTTCTATATAAATAATATAAATAAGTAACCATATACACTTTGGAACTTTCGATATTTTCACCAACTACTTTTTAACTTGTTTATGTAAGTGACAAAGTGCGAGTCTCTGCTTTCAGAAGAACAGTATAATTTTTGAACGTAGTTATACAATTTTGTTTTGTTAACTCGAGGTTTACTGATTATAACTTAGGTCTGTTTAATTTTCTCTGAATCATACATTATACCAATCATAAGGATCTTATTCAATGGAATCTCAAGTGACTTCTTACTTATCCCTGAGCGTAATAAGGATGCTTATGGTATAATGAAGAATGTGGAACGGATTGGGCTGTAATAGGCTGCTTATACTAGAGTATTTTTGTTGCAATAACAAGTAACGTTTCGAAATAAGTAATTTTACAAACAAATTCCTCTTGTCATATAAATGTTAATTTGTAAAGAATTTTGTACAGTCTAAATCATTAAGAAATTGTGTGAAATATCAAAATAATGTATACAATATCTCTGGTATTTATTGAATTAATTCACAGAATTATACCGAATGTAAATTCATTACATTTAATTATCTAAAATATTCTGTGACCTAGCCTGTCATGGCGGGTAAAGGTATAAATCCTGAAGAGAACATCTATTTATTGAAACTCAACATTGCCTCCAATTCAGAATTAGACAATAATTTGAAAAATCTGTTATTGTATCGTGGCAGTAGATTAAATAAATGATATTTTGTCAAACATTTTTTTAGAAAGTGCTTTAAACAATTCCGTACAATGTTCAATACATACCTGTATAACGTGAAATGTATGATTTGTAAAACGAAACAATGCCATTACAGCCTAGGCATATTATTATATTTCAGAAACTGACATTGCATTCAGGGTTTATTTCGGGACGCATGTTATTAGAGTACATTAATGTATATTATTGCAGAATATCTTAGTATTCATGCTTTAACAAGGGATTGTACATTTTTTACTAAAACTATTTGATTGCAAAGTCTCCAACAGTATTTCTACAACATGTTAACCGAGTCCTATGATAATAACAGCATTGCCCTCGCATTTATATTAGTACTATTCATAGCCATTTATAAATATACTGTATTAAAGATTAAAATTAAATAGCCAATCTACACTTATTTGACTGAAATACATTGTTTAACATATGAAACTTGTGTCAATATTTAAATAGATATCGCTTGAATATTCCCAGATAAAATACTGTGAAATCAGTTGTAGTAATTCATATAATTTACACGAAACCACCTACACTGCGTATTTTGTAAGCTGTAATTGAATCCAAATTCACTTTATGTTCTGACTCCGTAGAAATTTTTAACAAAATATGTTTTAAATAATAATTGATGAAGTGGAGTTAATTTTAATTTTGAAAAAGTTAAAACATGGTCAAATTTTAATTCAGTGTTATTATATTATAAGATTCTCCGAAAAAATTTTACAAAGGAAGTTACAACAAAACGTTCATCGCGTATCATTGAATGATAAATAGTTAAGTTTAAAAATTGTTTGATGTAGTATTCAAGTTCGACAAACAAAATTTCTTCAGTCCGACTAAGAATCATACAGACCCTAAATCAAAAAGATGTCTCAGACCCTGTCACAAAAACAAATTCGTTCTCCATTCTGTAGAGACAATAAAAAGTTATATCAGTCCCAGTATGTAAATGATTCCGCATTTCCAGCTCCAGCGGTATGACGTCATCTCGCTATTTATAACGCCTTGGGATGAGATTTATGGTTTAATCTAAATATCCAACTGACACGTTCCTACTTTACTGTGCGTGATATTCCGCTTTCAGTCGTACTTTTGTAGGTCGTCTCTCACTTTATACAGACCGTTTAATCAACAACTCTGTATTCTATTTATATTTACGTTTTTTTCATGTTTCATGTTTGTGATGAGGAAATTTTGCTTGTTAACACAGCAATCACCGGTCTCTAACAGTAGTCCACTCGCCATGAACAAGACACATTTACAAACTAGATCGTTCAGTTGACTTTCAGGCAAGAGCAATCACCGGCCTATAACAGTAGTCCACTCGCCATGAACAAGGCGCATTTACAAACTAGATCGTTCAGTTGACTTTCAGGCAAGAGCAATCACCGGCCTATAACAGTAGTCCACTCGCCATGAACAAGGCGCATTTACAAACTAGATCGTTCAGTTGACTTTCAGGCAAGAGCAATCACCGTCCTCTAACAGTAGTCCACTCGCCATGAACAAGGCGCATTTACAAACTAGATCGTTCAGTTGACTTTCAGGCAAGAGCAATCACCGGCCTCTAACAGTATTCCACTCGCCATGAACAAGGCGCATTTACAAACTGGATCGTTCAGTTGACTTTCAGGCCCCTACCGGACGGTCGGGGAGAGTGTGGGATCTCCCTCATGGCAGTAAGGGGTCCGGGGAACTTCTATGGGAACAAAATTTAACGTGGGTGCAACATGGCGAGTTTTATGGTAAGTCCTGGTAATTTGATTACTTCCTTTTAAAAACCTTGATTATCAAGTATATTTGGGAACAACTAGGTTGAAGTGTTGGTTGTTGGCCCAACGAGCTTTTTGCAAAATATATACTTTATACTGAGTCGTTGGGCGAACTAGCCTTTACAGTAAATATTGAGGTTCGATCACTTCACTACTCCAACGAACCTGTGAGCCAAATTAATTACATTGAATTGTACAAAATAAAATTGTTAGCTACGCAAACCTTACATGGAAACTTTATTAATACAGATTCATTGGCCCAACGAACCTGAATTAAAACAATACATAAATTATTTTCAGAAAGACGATTTCACAGCCAAGAAAACGATCCCCGTTGCTGCATTACTCATCCAAGACAGTCGATTAGTCCATTAGTGTGGCCTTCACCTCTTGATAAATCTATAACATTATTATTTCATTTTTATAACCCAATGAATCTGTCTATATTGTACACCACATATAGACATAGTCTGCAAATACCTAAATATTTGAATAAAAGATACCCTACTGAATGAAAAGAATTAGAAACAAAACAAGAATAGCTCAAAACTAGTATAGAATAGTTTTAGAATATTTGCATTGGAACTTATCTTGTGCAACTTCCGCGAAAAAAGTAAAAATGCAAGGATACAATAAAAAACTTTCATAATTTTTTTTATTTGAATTTTTAATATTTTTATATTGCTTATAAAATATGTTATTTTTCAATAAAATCATTTGTGTAATTTATTTATTCATAAGCAATCAAAATCAATATTTCCACGAAAACCTACAAATTATTCACTAAAATGTTCATTTTAAAAATACCTTGAAAAACATTTGTCCTTTAATACTGTATTTTGTTTTATGTTTTTGTGTCACTACTGCATTTTACAGGCTAACATAAAATTTATGAAATAGTATAACAGATTTTATCAAAACTACAAAAAAATATACAATAGTCCTTCTGGCTGAGTCGGAAGAAATAGGTAGAGTTTGTGATAACTGAAATATTAAATCATTCTCATGAGATTTACATGTACTCAATATCTCAAAAACCGTTCGAGATAAATAACATGTTTACAAAAAATTTCTTACGAAATTTTATAATATACAATTTAACTTTTTATAGGTTCATCATTACAGAGTTGTGAATTTTTTTATGTTTAAACAGTCACGATAATAGAAGGAAATGGGATACCAAGCTGGCCAACAAACTTACTCGAGATATTTAAAAAAATCAATTTTTGTACCAAATTCTAACGTGTTTCAAAATATCGGCAGTTCTTGGTTATAGAAAAGTTCTTATGGGATTAATGAATATCTTGAAAACCACTTGAGATACCAAAAATTGTTTATTACAACATTTTTAGTAAATTTTATAAGCATTACATAACATTTTTGTATTTTTCTCCATGTTCATAAACATGTATGACCCAAGAAACACAGACTATATGTGCAGAAAATCATAGCAAGACAGATGTCTAGAGAACTAGTAATGGATGAATGCAAAATTTTTGAACTTTTATATACCCCATTCCAAATGTTAAAAACTGTATTCTTATATTTCGAATCCTAAAACCTTTTTAGGCTAAGTATGATTTAAATGAAATCATTATCAATTAAGTTTTTACTATTCTTAATCCTTTGGAGACTTTGTGATAATATAAAAAAACTAAGAATACCACCCTACTTTAAAGGAATTTGAAAAGTTTCAGAAAATTAGCATTATTTCAAGAACAAAGTTATATGCTCCTACCATCTACTTTAATTTAATACATTATAATATGGGTTCCAGAATACAGGATCTCCGAAAAAGAATGCTTAGTTTTGAACCATCATTACTTAAAAACTATTCAAGATAACTAAACTATTTAAATGTCAAATTTAAGAGAGAATAAGAAATTCCGTTTTCATACCATATCACGTTTTGATGTGAGCAACATTTGTTGCTCTGCAGATTTCAAAGCGGTATTAGATTTCTCGCCAAGTATTATGTGGCATATCTGGTGTCTCAGTTGCGATCACTTCCGAATTTTGCCTCCACAAAAGTGCCAAATCACAAATTTTCCTCAATGAGCATTAAACTGGCAAAGTCTGTATGTTAAGGGCGATCGGCGAGTTTAATCTGACGTGTTAAGTGAATTTAGTAGGCATGGAGTCTCAATGTTTTAAGATTAACATCGTGGAATGTGTGGTTACATTTATCTGAAGACTTCGTCAGTCTATCTATTCTTTCGGGTTTCTGATACAAGTTACTCGGATTTCTTCGATTTTGTCTTCACTTGTTTTTGGCTGGCTAATCAAATGTCCTTTCAGCACACTTTCTGTGCTACAAAACTGGTTAAACCAGTGACAAATTGCTTTATTACATATATACGTAACCCAAAACCGACGTTGTAAACTAATAATCAATTTCAATTCTGCGTAGCATAGAACACATTGTGCCTCCTGTTGTGCCGTAAACATCGTACTTGCGACAGATGCCAAGCGAGTCAGTCACAATTAGCAGACTGCCACCCTGCAACTGCCATACGCTTGCCAAGGTCAACTTTTCCTCCCATGCTACACAGAAAACAAAACTTAGTTATTTCAACTTCAAATTAGCGTTTTAATCGTTTGATTTATCCGTCAAGATAACCATTTTAAGTAACAACCGTTCCAAATGCCTTTCATCTTCAAAAATATGAGCATCTATTATGCACTTAAAATGTTTTAAACATTTCAATCCACCACTAGTTTTGAAAAAAATAAACAATATATTTTGTATAGAAAACGGATACAACTACAAAAATTTAAAAGTAAACAATATGTATTGGTGATCTGCTTCGCGTCGAGCAGCTGATACAAGATGTTGCATAAATGTAAACATAGGAAATACAAATTTGAAACAAATATTATTTACAAAAACACAATAATTTAATAATAGGTTACCTAATTACGGTTCTTCATAAACAAAGGACAAAAAACTATTTTTAGCGGTTGGTAATTTGCCTATTGCCGATCTGCTGCCGTCCACGAATGTACACAGAGGAAACTCGGCGATTCATGTAAGTACATAAATACAATACAGCATAATAACATAGACAGTGTTTAGCTAAGTTAGCTAATCTTTATTTACATCCGCCTGAACATTGCTGAATTAGAATGTATAATAAGATGATCAAACAGATAATCAATATAATGTGATTTCACCAAGATATTCTCTATATCTGACCCATCACTAGATTAACTTTCCGAGACCTACTCCACCTGTTCCCTCAAATCACTTAAGGCCAGAGCACTATCCATCATCACTTGCGCATAGTTTACAATAAATCATTATTTTATCACCAATATTTTAGAATAAATCTATTTCTTATTACTTAAATCCGACCAAGACTAAATTTTTATTTCACAACTACACGGGTTACTCAAATAAGAGTATAAACGTGACAAACAATGATATTACAATAATCCAATCAGTTATCATATATAACCAAAGAAATTATGGTAAATATATATTTGGTTGTGAAAACTATCTATTTACCAAGACAAAATTGTTACTTCAGAATTAAGAGTGCCGGAAATACGTAAGTGAAAAATAGTAAATAACTATCTGAAATGGATTTTAACAAATTGATTTTTCAATAGCCTATTCAGAGCTGATAATTTTGGTACAACTTGCCAATCAACAAATTTTAGTATGCAAATCATGCCGTCCAAACCTCTACAAATCAAAACACAAGTGCCGCAAAACTCTATATTTGGATTATTAATGTTTAAACCAATGCCAAATAAACATTCCTAACTAAACTAAGGATCAACTGTGATTATGCAGATGATACAATTAATTTTGCCGTAGAATGGCCAATAGATCTGAGAGCATCAATTGTATTGAACATGACTATTGACTTCTGCTCCTCAAATGACCTAGTGGCAAACCCAACAAAAACAGAAGTAACTTTAGTATAAATCCCAGCCTTATCAGAAGTCACTGTGGAGCTACTTTTCACCAGTGGGAATCACCTTTGACTTTAACCTACTCTGGGGTAGCTTACATGAAGCTGGGCACTCTTTACATCAAGCTGAACTTCACTGTTTATGCTATCAGAGGAATAAAACATGTTGCAACATATTTATACAGTATACAAGATTGAAACATGTTTCCCATACTGGAGATAAAAAGTCAATGCAGTACATAATATCTAAACAATACCACTAAAAAGTTTAAACAAAATACTTAGATTCTAATTTTTACTATTATACAAAAATAAAACCATTTGAAGAAAATAATAAATAAAGATGATGAAACACTCATAAACTTTACATAAAAAATAACGTAAAGACCCAAATGGTATTAAAAAATATGGTTTAACTTACAAATTCTATCAATAACTCAATGTTATTTCATTTTTAAATTGGTATATTCAGTATAAAAAATGTCTTTATATTCATTTTATTCTGACAACATTGTCAGTAACGTTCATTTTGTCTAAAACATACTCAAACAATATGAATACTCATGGGTAAAAAAAATATAACACAATTGCTATAATCATTTTAATTAAACGCCATTAATATTTGCCTACAGACCAAATTATCTTGGGACAAAATATTAGATACTAATATTTATACACTCTACTTATTGCAAAATACTTTAATATAAAAAACAATATTTTACACAATTTTTACAACAAACTTAAACTAAAATAAATATTAATCTGATGTGTTCCACTTGATAGATTCATGCATTAATAAACTGATCCATTCCTTAAAACTAAGAAAATATTGATTAGCAAAATTGTTTATATTTCTGCAATGACAAAACACACAACCGAAGGGTGTTTAATTATAAAAGGTTATCATTTCAAGCACAATACTGAATGTAAATGTTTATACCAAACTAAAATTTTGTTTTGCCAAAACAAATAAGCTGGTTAACTTTTGCAACATTCAAAAACAAAAATATGGAGCCATTAATTTTATTTATATTAAATAAACTTCTATAATATCAGAATTTTTTTAAGTTCAAATTTTATCATAGATAATCTTTACACTTATATTTAGTATTCTCTTTACTTTCTTGAAATATTAAATCACAATAATAATACTAATATTTTATAAAAACTTGTTTCATCATATAAATTTTGAAATGAGTGTAAAAACTTAAAACTTTGGCACAGCAATACTGGTCTAGCAAAATTTTCATAAAATATATAATTTTTAAGAATAAACATTCACTACTTCACTTAAAAATTCCAAAATGTTTGTGCCATAAAACAATGCTTTTCATAGTTAATTTAAATGTACTGAAATATTGTTTTATGCATTTAACCATTAAGATGTAATATTTTATTTACAATATATATCATATAAAATATCATTACAAACAATATCAATCTGGGACATGTACATAATATTATGCAAATATTTATAGAATTTATAAATATATATATGTATATTAAAAAATAAAGCTAAATAAAGGAATTAAAACATTGTACAACAGCTTTACAAATAAATTAAGTAGCTATAGTAATTAAAGTTTCTTAAAATTTTATTTGATTTCATTAATTTATAGAATTGATAGGTGACAAACATTATACCACTTTTATGATCAACTTAATTATATCTATTTCTAAAAATAGTTAACATGGATTAGATTTTAAAATTATTACAATTTTAGTATATAAAACTAAATCTCAGAGATGATACATTGTGCTGTATTTCCTAAAACAAAGGGAAATAAAAATGTCTAAACTGCTTCCCATTAAGAAATAAATTATTGAAACCACACTATTACATTTGAATTAAAGTTGTTATGCAAAACAAAGATTTTTAAAGAGATAAAATGTAATATAAATATATCAATAAATAATTTTGCTTAAGGGTTTGATTACAGTAATTTTACTCCACTGATAGTATTGGCAAATGTTAAAAAATGGCCTTTAACTAAGCCAAGTATTAAAACACAAACTTTAATCAACATAAATTTTAAAATATTTTTTGAGAGCAACAGGTCCAAGAAAAATTAAAATTCCAACTTTTAAACTTAACATTAAGCTCTTGATATTACACTAATTACATTACATATTATTATAAATCTATAACGAGGAATTTGCAAATACGCTAATGTAGAACATGTAATCCTTTAGCAAAATGTTTCCTAAATAGATTGAAATTTAGATTTCCCAAAAAAGCTCAAAGCTTAACTAAAACGAAGCCAATATTTTCAACAATACTTTCACCCTCTATTAAATAGAAATAAGACCAATTAATAAAAAAAAGAATCACCAATCTTTTCTTTCCAGAAGCAACTGTGACAAAGTTCTGTCCGAGTCTTGAAAACCAGTAATAAAGCATAAACTAAAAACCTCCCACTACATTGTAGTGCGAAATCAGAGAGAATATCTAATGACAAGAGCTGGGAGGGTTTCTCAAGTCATGTCTAGATCACTTCGTACACACGCTCGGGACGTGCAAGTAGAAAAAAGGAACATTACGATACTTCAGTCACAAAACAATCAATTGAAATAGTCTTGATAAATAAAGTCTCTTCAATTTGAGAACTAAATGTTTGTTGAACGTTCACACTTTCACATCACTCCGTGTAGTCTATCCGTACTGTCAAAGGCACTGCCGTCATATTGAGGGAGAGGGGTTTACTGCCTACCCAAGTTGTGAATAGTAGGTGAAGATGTACTGGAGCGATTCAGTCTCCTGGTCCTGGGAAAAGTAAATCAAATTTAAATTTCTTACTTTACACGAAACATTGATTATTTATTTATTTATTTTTCTACTAACACTTAAGTCTCATACAAGCTGACCTTCATAAAAAATATTACTTTTCAAAATGTAAAATTATTACATTTTTAAATTGTAATGATAAAACCATTTATTTCAACATATTAAGTCAAGAAATGCTGTGATATCTTACTGCAACACTAACAAAATAAAAATTTGATAATTAAACCAGAAAAAAATATAACATTTGGTTTGTTCTTCAGAAGAATATTATTATTCCTAATATATGAACTAATATTTGTCAGAAAAATATTATTCCTAATCTAAGAACTAATGGTTTATGGATAATTTTAAGTGACAATTTCTGAGTAGTTAATTACAGAGCCTATCATTAGTTTTAATACTAGATAATGAGTTTCATATATATAATAAACAAGGTAGGAGTATGACAAACTATGTGTCATGTAACAGGTTTTGCTGAGATTCAATGCAATAATTTTTTTATACAATACAGTCTATAGCTCATGTAATTATTGAAGCTAGAAAGAATACAATCATACAGAAAATAACTTTGTACATTCCCCAGCAAACAAAAGAGAAATTGTGTCAGCCTAATGAGTGATAGGCTTCAATGGTGCTCAGCCAAATTCCAAGGTTGGACATGCACCATCATAGAACCCATTCTTGCCTATGTAGAAATGAAGTTTCATATGAAATTTGAAGTCTACACATGCAATTTTTCTTGAGACATCCTGATACATGATACATTTTTGTTCATTGTTTTTAAATTGGGTTTCATTTCAGTGTTAGATAATACAAATCTACACACCAAGTCCCCTTGAAATGAAGTTGAATATATTGGAGTAGCTAGGTTACATGTATTATTATGTAACATGTTAAAATCTCCTATGGATGTTTACAAAGTTATTTATTCTGCTATTTTCCCAAAGCCTTCATCAAGGTTACTCATAAGACCAATATAAAAATATTTGCTAATGCTCAGCCAAATCCTGTGAAGTGACATGCACCATTATCGAACTCAGTGTTCCTCATATGGAGCTTCATACACTTCGCAAGTCCATAGATTAGTTCATAATAAAGATATCGTGCAGACAGACATACAGAAATAAAATTGTTCCATCTTCTTAAGGGATAGGCTTCACTAATGCTCGGCCAACAGTCAGTAGAAGGATGACATGAATCACCTGATACACTAGGTTTAAAACAAGTTATTCTGGATTAGTCTGGTACTAATAAAGCATTTCAAACATTTAAATATATGGGAGGATAAGAATTACTTCATAACTAACTGATATCTACAAAATTCCTCAGGCGCCAGCCAAATGTGATTTTGGATTTTGAAAAATATCTGAAGAAACTAGTAATAGCCCCTTTTATGTCCTTTGAAAATACATGGTTAATGTATAAAAAAGATTATTAGATGGATGATTTTAAAACATAACAGACCTTTGCACATTGCCAGAGTGTGGAAACAAAACTGAAACACTATGTTTTTAAAACTGGCCATCCTCTTTTTCAGTTATCAAGCTTAAGACAAAAGTTGACCCTTACTGCTAGGTTTTTCTTATATTAGATTGCATTACATAGGACTTCCTTCTAAGGGTAGCTATCAAAGTTCTCTATGTCAGATCAGAGAATACTTATCATGTCCAGTCTGTCAGCTCCGCCAATAACAATGTTTGATCCACTGTATTGGACAGTTTCAAAATTATTTATAGTGTTATGATCCTTACTTAGGTATGGCTGAAAAAATCTGTAATCTCTTAAGTAGTGTTCAACAATTGGGGAACTCTGGTTCATAATCCCCGAGTGATTTAATGGATCAGAGCTCAGATAATACCAATTTTAAATACGAGTTGGTATGACATACACGATTAGGTATTTGCCAAGCGGACATTAAAATAACAGCTAATTACCAGGTGTGACCTGCTGAGTCAACAGATCAATTACCTGAGTAGAAGTGAGTTCTGTGATAAATCTGTTGTGGTCAGACAAGAGTGACCTGCCGAGACTCTCAGGATTAACATGGACGTAATGGACAAATTATCAAAAACATAGCAATGAACAAGCCAAAGGCATAATTGACAACATAAATCTAAAAAGTTACACATATAATTGATAAGGAGCACATGACAGATGCACAGCAAGTAGGTAAATGAATCTAATGTGAGTACAAATGTTATTTGATGACATTTCCTTAGTTGTTATAATTGGATTGGTATCTATTTAATGTGAATTTCATCAGCTGGATATCTCAATTGAAATTACATCTAAGATCATTTTTGAAAATATAGTACGAGTACAAATAGTAGATGTAACAATTATTGTAATGTACGCAAATTTTGGCATCGTTAGTTTTTTCCAGAGTTTCTTCTTTAATGCATTTGATTCCAAGATTTACAGTGACATCATTGGTTCTGGATACTATCACAAGCACATCGTCTTGGGATACTTTTCTCCTTCTTTATTATGATAAGCTAATACTTGTCTTGTATGTCCACTCAATTTCACAAAACCCCAGGTCTCATACTCAACTTGACAGTTGTTTATATTCCATATAAAACCTTTCCCATGACTGTTTACATGCAAAAGAATTTGTTTTCTTCCCATTCACCAATTTAACTAAATCGTGTTGTTATTTTTCAAAGTTGCATTTTCCTCTACTGATAGTAGGTACATTGTTTTCTAGTAAACTATTTTATTCAATATTATTATAATTTTTGTGAGAACATGACATTTTTTTATTACTCCATTAAATACAGCGTACTTTAGACTATATAACGTAATAAAATGTTGTGATATGTTTGTTATTTCATCTTGTATTAGAAATGTATCACAACTGGGTACCGAAAAAATTGAAATAATGCTATCAGGTTCAGGGCTTACAAAGTACACAATTCTATTGTCACTACACGTGTACACGGTGCCTGCATTCATTGGCAGTTTAGTGCTGCTCTTTTTGTCGACCCGTCATCTTATCTGTCTTCCCTATTTGTTTTTTTATGATGGCAAGTTTTAGTGAACTACATGTAGCTGTGAACATTTGCTTCCTGTTTGGACACTGATTAAACAGTTTTAATGTTGAAAAAGTTTAAAAAGATTATGCTAGGGGATCAACTTGGGCAGAAACATCTTTTCTTTATTTTGAATAACAGTGTGAATGCAGTAAGCACAGCTCTATGGCAAAATATTTTGGGTACCTTGGGCACCATTTGTGTTACACAATGAAATTTTCTATGTAATTCAAATTTTTCATGAACAAATAAATCTAAAAGAATATATTGACAATTTATGACGAATACGTTTTAATTTCTACCCTCAAACTAAGCATACTCTCACCTCGTGTAAGTGTCCCCATTGGTGTTCCTACAGGATGCCAGCTTTGCTTCCAGCGCCTAGAAACAATTAGATTACGATTTTAATCCATAAATACATGAAACAACACACTTTACCTGGATTAAACATAACAAGAATAACAAGCTATAGACAGTTAAACCATATAAATTAAATTTTCAAAATACTTACTAGCCTACCTTATCCACAGCTACAATGGGTAACATTGTAACACAACTAATTTTAGATCCCTAAAAATTGATAATATAAATTAATAAGTAATAAGTAATTAATAATTGAAAAATATGTCTCAGTGTCAGTGTAAGTCATGACGCTATCCAGTTGTGCTTTGCTAAGCGAAATTTTTATCATATCGTGTTTTACACTATCGAAACTCACATAACTGTACTTAAATGAAAAAAAAAAAACGATATATCATAATTGCTGAAAGCTCAGGTTTTGAAGCAGTTTCTACGTATAACATTTGCTAGTCTCTAGCATTAAAAAAATTGTGAATCTCAGCTTTTTAAGTTGGTTAAATTTTTTCAAAAAATTTGAACTACCCAGTTTTAATCGATTTAATTAATATTTCTGGAGATTCAGACCAATTAAAAGTTATCCGTACAATGGTATTAATAAAATTTGAGAAATGTGTCAAAATTTCATAGTAATTTTACAACTTTGGTGAAATGTTTATGTTTTTATTAAAAAACTAAAATAATTTTTCACTGGGTGTGTGTGAGTAACAAAAACTTTAATTTCAGTATTTGATTTGCATTTATCTTGCATTATCACCCACAAAACATTTTAAGACTAGGTCATGACCATCCTATACATATATTGGTATGAAAATAAAATATTTAAAAAGACACACAATTTTTGTTTATTTGTATATTTAATGACAGTACTAAATTCTTATTATAAAAAATATTTATTCTCACAACATCTGACTTTTACAAAGCATTTGATTCTGTGAATTACACAAAGCATGTTTTTAACTGAATTGAGGTTTTATAAATTAAGCTTAAATTTTTTTTCATTTGGTTCTTTTCATTTCTTAGAGACAGGTAAAATAGTAGTTTTACTCTCTGAACAGAGAAGAAAATGGTGTACAATAAGAATGTTTTTGGAGCCCCATCCAACTAATCCTGTAAACAGTTGATCTCATAAATAAGTTATCCATCTCTTCATATTTACGGTGATGTTAAACAGATGTTTTTAAGATATTTCTACCACCAGTTGGAACAGTACCAAGGATGCATCCTGATTTTTCTTTTGTGAGAAATTGGTTGAATGTTGTAGTCTACAGTTGAATTCCAAAAGAATCTTCATCTTTACATTCATCTTCTCATAGGACTATGTTGCCTGCGCTACAAATAAATGGGCGTTTTAACCCTTAGCACGCCGTAGACGGAATAATCTGCGATGTTTTTTGGTCTTATAACGCCAAAGACGAAATAATCCGCCGATCGATAAAAATATATTTTATTACTGTTTTTGAAGTTTATAAGTTCAATTCATAAGCCACAATACAAAGTAATGTACTGGCTTGACCAAAAAATCCAGTTGCAGCTGTCAGCTGGCCGCAGTAGGTAAACAGTAAATTTTTTTGTTGCTGGCAGCTGTTCTCCCACTCCCGTCTGTACGCCGATGACGATACTATCCGCCATTACCGACTGTCAGTGGAGCACGCATTGCGCCTTTGGGAAGTGTTCTTGCGTTGTTATTCCTTATACAAAAAGTTGTAAAAATTTATTGTTACCATGTTTTAGGTGTTATAATAAAGTTTTTATTGTTTCTTTTCTGTTGTGTAATTATGGCTGCAAGTCATGTCCCGAGACCCCATGGCTTCCTCCCGATTTTGTTTTGAAGTTTACCGTACAACTGCCTAAATCTATTATTATCAGAACTTATCAAACTAATCAAGATCAGCATATTACACTTTATTTGTTTTCGTATCCTTGTACATAGTTTTCATATTTTTCATCACATGCATTTGATTACTCAGTAACCTAAATTTGATTTTGATTTAAATATTACATTATTATGAAAAAATGTGATTATTTTAATGCAAGTATTACAATATTGTAAAATTTATTTTTTTTTGTGTGACTATTAGTCATTAGGAATGAATAAAAAAATTAGCTTTAAGGAATTTTCATTTTTATTTTTTCACCTTAAATGAGCGTAATCTAAAAAATTACTAAATTTATATCGGCGTTCAAAGGGTTAATATTAACCTGACAAGCCATTCTTAAAACCATGCCGTCTGTGTACTCTTTATATTAAAGTCTTAGACAAATGGAACTTAGTACACAGATTCCACTTGGTCCAAAATCAACCCTACTGATTTTGGGATCAAAAGGTTAACAGTTAGTATATCCATACGTAGTATATCTACGTGTCTGTCTTCTACCTACCTTGTTATGTCTCCATAGAAAGGATCTAGAGACTTAAAACTTGGTACATGAATTCCCCTTAGTGTAAAGAAGAGTGGTCTTGATTTTGCGGTCAAAAGGTCAAAGGGCAGTCAATCTGTCTGTCCATCTGCCGTCTATGTGATGATTTAATACAAAGGTCCCAAAACCTTGCAATTGGTAAATTTCTTCTTGGTCCAAAGAAAATCCCTATTGATTTTGGGGATCAAAAGGATTGTCCATCCATCTATATAACAATTAAGTTATGTCGGTTTCTTCAAAATTCCATTGCATTGGTTTGATGAATTCATTTGAAAATCAGTTTGCAAGATATGCTTGGAGAGACTTACAACTCATAATTAAACTTTAAAACCTATGCTAAATCATACATTGGTAATAAATCATATTACTGGTTTGTCAGATTTGTGCCTCTATCAGTGAAGACAATGTTCACACTAAAACAGTTCCAAAATATTGTTTGGTCATAAAAGGATTTAAAATAAGCACATTTACATGCATGATTACACCAGCCAACTAACTCCACAAGAACATTGGCACTATGTATTACTAAGTTCCATTTATACTACACTAAAAGTTAACATTCCCAAAAGCAGAGTTTGATGCCAAGAAAACATCAAGTGAGTCTTGGGTATGTTTTTGTTTCATAGTGTTCAAGATTTAAAATATTTGTACAATTTTCTTTTTTATAACAGATCATTAAAGCAAAGTCCTCTTTTTCTTTTCTTCATATTCCTCCATGTATGTTTGTTATAGAAGATCAATTAGCATATCAAGTGGGACTTGCTTCATGGTTGGTTCATTTGAATGTTGGACTATTGTAGATCAAATTTAATGAAATGTGCATTACTATTCACCTTTATGAGCTGTAGGTTTATAGTATTAATATTAAAATAATTTATGGTTATTTTGGGACCTGACAAAATAATACCATTGTACTTGTTTGCAGTTTATATTGTATCATGTAAACATAATATGTGGTGATTGAATCTATATATTGAACATTTTAGTCGAATACGTTAATATTGTAGGTGTCCTATTTCTACATAATAAATAATGTTCCAAATTTAGCCTGTATTCAATGTTCGGTAATGAGTCCCGATCTTTTTAGACCACAGTAAGACCACCCTCTAGGTCATTACACCAAATTTGTTAATTCTTTATAACATTTTAAATGTTACAAACATGTACGTACTATTCTTATTTAAAAACAATTAGAACTATAGAATAGTGTATATTGTGTGCCATTTTCAAAGTGTACTGGTGGATCATTTTTATGCGCATTATACATGGATATTTTATTAGTTGAAGATATTATCTTTTTCAGCACAATTGTAACAATTTCAATAAAATGAAATGTATAAATATTACAAAATTACTTGAGTTAAATTAAATATAAAAAAGGTTACAGTCATCAAGAAAAAGCAAACTTAAATTAATTGAGATTTCCATGCACTCCACACAATCTCAGCTCAAGGTGTCAACATTGATTCTATAATTAGATTCATAACATAATATTGCACAATAAATCATTCTAAATGTACTGTGCAACATGTTACTGCAAAAGATTATAAACACTATACAATAGAATTTTGTAAATATTACATAATAAGAAATTGCTCAACGCGAGTGCCCAGAGTTAGTATGGCACAAGCTGATGGGTTGTTAGTCTGATCACACGTGTTACAGCGTGCAAGCGCAAGCCTGTGCATGTACAGACCTGCGAGCAGCTGCCATGTGTTCACACGTTGTTTCAACTCGGGAGTAAATGTTGAGGAGAGGAGAGGTACGGCAGTGGTTCTCATACAAGAATGAGTGATAACTATTTGTCAACTTATTTTACTCTATGAGACCTTACTCTGTCTCCATAGAAAATTTATACCCTTAGTTCTTTATACTAAAATAAACATTTACAATTTAGAGTTGATAACTTAAGGAACAAAATTCCTGGTTGAAGTGAAAATTCTAATCACACAGACTACATTGGCGATATAAATAATTGATATTGGCTATAATAATTCGTAAAAAATGTGGGTTAGTTGCATAATAAATTTTACTCAAATTAAGTAAATGAGTAGTAAAATATAATTTATTTAAATTCTTTTACAGAAATAACTAACTGTTACAAACATAGTGGTCTGAGCTAAAAAAAGGTAAAAGAGATAAACTTGTAAAAGTTTTTGTAACAACATAAAGGCAAATGTTCAAAATGCTGTTATCTATTTATGTTAACCAATCTTTAATAATGAGCTTTAAACAAAGAATTAATTTACTTTAATGGCGATAAACAATAAACAATTTATCTACATTAAAAAATTATTGTATCTTACTACATTCTTCAAATAAAACAATAATACAAACCAATTCTAATAGTAAAATCAAAATGAACAAGAATAATTCTGAGACATTTTCATATACAGGGTCTATTTAATAAGTATCGAGACTGGTTCCAAAAATCAAAATTTGTTGTAGGTGTCATTACAATTACTTAATAGTCTTAAAAATACATTCCTCCTGCATAGATACATTTAGTTCGGTGCGTCTGCCACTTGTCAAAAGCCCGCTGGAAGTTGGTTTCCTGAATACTGTTCAAAACTTTTGTCGTTGCCTATTGAGCCTCCTCCATGGAATCAAACATATGTCCTTTGAGCTACCTTTTCATTCGTGGAAACAAGAAAGTCTGGTAGAGCCAGGACTGGGCTGTAGGGGTGTGTGACAATGTTGTTACGCCGAATTTTGCCAGCAGCTGCCGCACAACAATCGCAGCATGGCACGACGCATTGTCATGGTGAAGTTTCCAATTCTTTACAATGGGTGGTTGCATGTGTTTTATACGATTTTGGAGGCGTGTCAGTACTTGCATATAAAATTCAACATTTACGGTCATTCCAGTAAGCACAAACTCTTTATGAATAATTCAATGTTGGTTAAATAAAACATTCAACATTGTTATCTGAGCTTGTTTCAGACGCGGTGACCCCTGCGTGTGCTATTCTGAACTTTGACGTTTTGTTTCCAGGTTATACTGGAACACCCACGATTCATCGCCAGTAATAATGTTGCCGACAAAATTTTCATCTTTCTGAACACAGTCCAAATTTCTTGCAGTGTTTCCATCAGCAACAGTTTTTGTTCCTCACTCAAGTCTTTGGCACCAGATTTGTGCACAATTTCCTCACCCTCTGTTACAATGGTGTAAATGGTTCCAACTAAAAGGCTCTCCTCACAAATAAACAAGATGGTTAAACCCAGAGTCCAAAACTTTGTTTCCACTTTGGCCACCTGAGCATCGGTTCGAGTGGTCATCAGGCGTCCAATGCAGTGATCGTCTTCGACAAGCTCCCGGTCTTTCTTACACATTTTGTGCCACTCAAAAACTTTTGTGCGGCTTAAGCCACCATCCCCATAAGCCTGTTTAATGAGTTCAAGAGTCACAGACGCAGATTTTCAGAGTTTAAAACAAAACTTAACAGCGTAGCATTGCTCGATGGTCCGCTCCATGACACCATAAAAAATCACATGTCACAAGAATCCCTGTGTCAACACACAACCGCATGCAACTGAATTAAAGTGTGGCTGAATAGTGGTGAGTCCCTCTACCGAAGCTGACCAGTCGGACCCCCTCCACCGCTCCAATTACATGAAGTTTAAATGAAGTTATGCAAGCATTATAACGGTATAATGCATTTTACGATTAAAGCATAAGATAAATATTAAACCACAATTAATTGCAAAAAAATTATATTATATTTCAAAACCAAAAAAAATGCATATTACAAAATAAAGTTATTACCATATTTCTGTTTTTGATTGAGGAAATGTTAAATTTACAAACATTAAGGGAAAATATTATTCCTTCCAAATTATCCCAAATTATAATGGTACTGTTCTATTATTATTATGTTTAACTTCAGTTATATAAAACTTGTCTATATATTAAGTATGTTTGCCTTAATACAATTAATTCTTACAATAAATAACAGTTATGTACAAAATATATTTACAATTATTAAATTATGTTAGGTTTGTACCCTTATTATTGCTAAGTATCACATTAAATCATTGTGTTAAGGCACTAATATCACATTAGTGATTATTATATCCATATTAACTATGAAAGCGATACTAACTAACCATTATTCCACTATTTAAAATCCTAACACTGGCTTCATGGACAGGTCTGGAGTTTGGTATGTTGGTTGTTTACTTGGTTAGCAAACGTAAGTTCCATTGCGTTTATTTAATAACTTAAGATGTAATATAATTTAATGTTGTGGTTTTGTTTAGTGATTAGTACAAATGTTTGTAAAAGAATTATAATTTGACTGATATTTTTTGTTACTGTAGGTCTAAACCGTACTTTTCATTTTGATTCGCCTATTGATTAAGAGATTAGCACATAAATTTGGCAAAATTCAAGTGTCGGTAATATTTTGAGAAATCCATAGCACAAAATTATATACAACAAAATATTTTTCTTTGTAGATATTTTGAGAATCACAATTATCTGAAATATACTAAAATTCAGTTTTTTTTTTAATTTGTTGTATCTTATCACATATCTAACTGTAATTTTGTTATAAATTACATAATACAATAAATGTTTTATAAAACTACAAAAGAAATGTGCAATCTAATGACTATCTTTTTTTTCTCAAAATTAGTACAATTTCAAAGCATAATTTTAGCAGAGAAAATGTAATGTCCAAATCCACTGTCCTACAATTTATTTTTAGTTCTCACAAATAAAAATGGTCATTAAACAATGACTTTTTTATGACATGAAAGAGAGAAAAAACAAAAACACAAGCAGAACAAATTTTATTAGTAATTTTGACCACACACATACTTCTCAGGTGACTGACACTTTGAACTCACCTGAAATCGGAACAAATTCTCAATATTTACCTATTGTGTTTTAAACAAGTTTCAAAAAATCATAACTCTATGCTATAATAGGGTTTATTTATTGTTGAGCAAATTCTCTAGCATTCATCACAATATTTTAAACACATAAATTAATCAATAATATTTATTAATACCCACATAAGTAACAAAAATCAGACAAAATATTAACAAACCGATGTGAAAATACATTTTTAGGTACAATTTTTTTTAAATTTATATCACAAAACAATATTACCCACACAATAGTTGCCTTAAATTTCTAAATGTATGGTTACTATCACCGTTGTAAGAATATATACTGTACAGTTATGTATAGGAAAGGTACACTCGTAGTCTAACACATTTAATCTAGAAAACAATTACAATATGAACTACTGCCGTGGAAAGGAGAAAGGGTTAGGACGAGGATTGGGACAGACGCATTTGATCCTGTCACAGGCAGCACACAACCACTTCTCAAGCTGGCCAACATAAAAGAACAAACAAATGTAAAACTTAATAGCAAAAAGAGAAAGCATAAAATAACTCAGAGAGCTTTAATTTAAATAAAAGTTAACAGGCATTGATTATCTTTAATTATTTATTTCAGTTTCTCCAAATGTAAAAAAAACCTTAAAATAAATTACTCCCAAACAAAAAGTATATTTTTATTTTTCTAGAAACAAAAATATATTGACAACATGATATCACCGAAGTTTTTGAGAAACACTTTCTAAAGCCAAACTTTTGAAAATGTTTTTTAAAATTTGTTAAATTATTAATGGAAGAAAAACTGTTGTCTAATAAAAAGATGTTTAATATAAAACTTAAACCAAAAGAAAACGTAGAGTTTAAAATTTAAAATAAAAAAACAGAAATAAAGCTAAATCATAAAAAGCTAGACATGTACATTTAAGAAAAAACTATACTAGTCTTTTAAAACACAATTAAAAAAAAACTGCTGAAGAGAAATAATTTGAATAAAATTGTAATGAAACAATTTCTATGTGCATGAGACATAAAGAATACACCAATTAAAACAATAAATTTTAAGGTATCGAAATTAAAGTTTTTGTAAATAAATGCATTAAGCATTAAAGTATGTTTGTGCAATCCGTCCACTCTTTTCCTTGCATGCCAAATTTTTGTTATATCCTACTTATGACATGACATAAATATTAACATGTTTAATTTTGTTAACTGAATTTATTAATGCTAACTAGACATTTATTGGCAAAACAATGCCACAACAATAAAATGTAACTAGTATAAGTACAACTGTGATTTTGTATTTTATAAGTACTGGATTTTTAAAATTATTAGAATTTGTGAAATTACTTAAATGATTTACAAACGTAGAATATAAAATGTCGTTTGTATTTTTATATTTGACGAGTAAAATTGTGTTAGGAGGAACAGAAAGTGTACTACTTGGAACAAGATAACAGCAGCAGGTTGAGTAAAAACCCTCTATCAGCTCTCTTCAACCAATTGATAAAACTTTTCAAACAGCCACTAAGGATCTGTAATATTATAATTTGATGTGTTTCTATATTATTGGTGGTAAATGGTAGGGGATGATAACACACACAAATTACACCTCAATTGTAGATTTTGATACAACAAAGTTGGAATTAGCAAGAAAACCAATTTTCAACCACCATGTCCTAAATGGCATCTGTTTTCTTTCTGTAGGAGAGAAATAACCTAAAACTTGTTGAAATATTACGATGCACAGTATCACAGTATATATTCACACATCTGTTTAGTATAATATTCACACTTATGTTTAATACAATAATATTCACACATCCCTACAAGGCCTCCTTAAAATAGAGTTGTTGCCTATTCATCTATTAGTCCATTTATGTGATGACTATTGATAGAGTCATAGACAGTTTAAACATGTTATGCAGGTCCCTATTAGTCCAAAGAAGAACTCTATTGATTTGGGGTCCAAAAGTCAAAGTTAGATTCTAACAATTTTACTCTGGTCTAATAACATGAAGGCTACGAGAAAATCACAAAATAAATAAAGTTGTAAATAAACAGAGTACAATCATGTAACATTTTGCCATGCGCCATAGTAACAAGTGTGATGAAATTACTTTCATTGGTTGATAGAACTTACGTCACATTCTGTCAGGACTCAATATTCTGTTGTATTGGTATTATTATTGATCCACTTGTTATAAAATAATTGTTTGGTATTTTCAAATATTACACTTTCTTACAACTATTAATATTGTATTTTATTAAGAGGCATGTTTTCTTAAATAATTGCAGTTTTGATATATAACAAACATCAAGTAAACTTTTTGTAACAATTGCACATTTTTGTCTACTTTTCTACATAAAAAAGCCACCAATATTAATCCACATACACCAGGTGCTAAATTGTTACTACCAAAATGCTGTGATGAGATATTGAGTTCTTCTTGCCGCATGTAGACAGACATTGTCATACAGCAAATCAAATTTCTCAGCAACAAATCGATAAAACTCTTTAAATTTTTAAAAACTTGAGGAAATTCCCTTGATAACATAAATATTGTTAAATGTCTATTCATTTTCACTTTATCATCCACTTTCTACACCAAATTGTCTATAATCATTGAGGATTTTCCACTCCGTTTCTTATCAAGAAAATTCTTTCGGCCATTTTTTAAAGCTCTTACTCATTTGAATGCTATTACATCAGTCATAATGTTTTGTCCATACTTCACAGTTCTGATGGTGAATTTTAACTGCTTTTGCGCCTTTAGCACCAACCAACAAATAACAGCACATACTTCACAGTAAACAAGATCTCAATTTTTTTTTCTCAATTGACGGGGGCATTTGAAATATGGCTATTTGGAAAATATTTAAAATATGTGGTATATTTTATATAAAACCAAGCGATTTTTGTTGCACTTGCATCTGTGGCTTACAGAAGACGGTAGAAGCGCTAAGGTAAGCACAGGAATTTCAAAACTGTACTTACTAAAAAAACACACCTCGTATTATAGAATAATATTTAACAACTTTTATTTCAACATGACTTTACTTTACTATTCCATGGTAAAACCTATTAGCAGATGCCATATTATCCCAAAACACATTTTTCAACAATAATCAAAAATGATTTTGGATGAAAATATTTACTTGCTTGAATTAGTTAAACACTAATAGTAATATGCTTAATAAATCAAACACATATAACCCCTAATAATATTACAAAAATAGTCCCACAAACATTAGTTGACTGATAAATGTATATTTGAGTAAAATATTACTAATGCTTGCCCTAGCAATATAAGCAACTTAATGGCTATGTCTATGTGAAGCGTTACTTAACCGCTTCCCAGACTAATGTCTTTGGCCGATTAGGTCATATATAGCTTTAGTCTCTTTTGAAAAATGGAGCCATTAAAATGGTTACCATGCATAAATTTGCTCAAACATTAATGGAAGGGGACATATGAAATCCAAACCTTACGTTTTACCTTTCAACAACCTCGCCTATACAATTTTAGAAGCAATGACCTTGGCAGAGCCATGATATAAGTGAAAATAGGTATGTGAATGTCTTCTTTTACGTTTTCATTAAGTACAGATCTAAATTTTAAATATTTTACATTTATGAATGATTCATTTTTTGTTCTTAATTATATTGTATTAATAACCCTGGGAATTCCGTTTTATTTTACATGCATAACAACAACAAAATGTAACCAAAAAATATCAAGTCAGTAGATCGGTTTTTAAAGTTACCAATGGGATAAACATTTGCCATATCGTAAATGTATATAAATTTATGGAAAACAGTGCCAGTGCATATTTAAAGTCTTCATATTTACATTGTGCTTCGAATTCCATATCTGTATTTAATTTTATCTAGCCTACTCCGGCTCCTTATTAGGCCGGATATGACAGATTTTATTGTGTAATTTTTACTATGAATTTTTTTTTATGAATAAGAGTGAGTTACCATGCACAATAAGAAACTCTATAAGAAAAATTTAGAGTTGTTTCCAACCTCCAAGTTATCTCTTGCATAATCAAACAGATACCATTTATTTTTATGGTGGAACTGCTACTGTCTTATCTATATGTTCTAATATTGTGTGTGCTACCTGAGAGGCCTTTTTTTAATATTTGTGTTAGCCCCTTCCCCCTTCATTTCAAATAATTTTAAAACTATAAAAAGTTACTTCAAATTATTTTATTAAAAAACTCATAATGGGTATTTGAAAATGGTCATCTATTTACTAATTCAGAGGGTGAGAAAGGACTTTCACATTAAAGCGTTCCATAACTATGACTACTAGTGATTTCAACTTACTAGGCTGCGTTTAACTTTGTAACAAAAGCAATTCTCAGCCATCTAACTACGCATGCTGTAATAATTATATCCTAAATACAATTCTACAAAGGTTATTAAAAATACAGAATTCCAAAGTGAGGAAATAATGCCAACACAAAAAAAAGTAAAATAGTTTTGAAAATGACCAGACTCACTTACCCCAACTTTTCTCAACAGGTCTCCTACAATGTCCATCGTCGAAGCTCTACCCAAGGCTGTCAGTCGGATACTTGGGTTGGGAATTTGACTTGGGTTGGTGCCTAGAACATGGAATATATCAATAACTTTGGTATATGGACAAAACTTACACTACTTGTGAGTATGAAAAAAAACTATTTTGTTTACACTCACATTTAAAATAACTAATTTTTAATGTAAACTTCATTCCAGTTGCACTTTTTTAATGAAATACAAGTTCGATAAGAATTTTATTCCAAATATTAATTTTGTATTAAACAAATGGTTTATGGAGGTATCTGGTAAATATATCAGAAAGGTCAAATAAACTGTCACATTATTTTCAGAAGTGTTTATTATGCCATTATAAAGGATATGCCTATGACTTACCTGTTATTCAATAGGAAATCATTTCTGATTTACCAGACACCTCCATGAACCATTTGGTTAATGTAAACCAGTGAAAATGTCTATTTGGAGGTTGTAATTTTAAAATAGTTTTGGAATATGTCAAAAGTTATGTTATCATCAATCATCTCCACAAACACTCATAATTTTCCAATATAATTTATAGATCATTTTAGTATTATTTTAAAAGTTCTGAAATTACAAAGATTGAAGGTTATTATACATGATATTTCAATACATGATATTTTTCACAACTATTAACAAAATAGCTCTATTAAGTTTTAACTAATTAATGTGGAGAGTTTAAAAATGTATGAAAGTTTTGGAATGTGCTGAATAGGATATTAGGAATAATATGTAGGATAATTTTGTCTCAAATAAAATAACATCAAGGACAAAAACCTACCAATGGGTTCAAAAGCACATCCAATATTATTTATTATTTTCTTTTAGTAAAAGGGAGTTTATAAAATATGGAAAAGGGAAGTGCAAGTTGCCAATCCATAAAATGACAAAATTTCTTAGATTAACTGTTGCAACTTGGATTTCTCTGATAAAAAATTAATATTTTTAATGAGATTCTTAATAAACTTGTATTTAATTAAGAAAGTCACATTGGAAAACCTTCATCAAAATGGTTTTACCCAATTTCTTCCAGTTCAGAATTTGGTCATCCTATATGTGCCTTTTTTCTGTTATCTTATTAAAATTAGACTTATTCAACCTCCTCATAATTTGTGCTGGGTAATCATTATGATTGTGTTGTGCTGTCCCTTCATGCCTGAGATTATTTGATACTTAACATCTAAACCACCTCACCCATGTTAAGATGGATGACCCCACTTTTGCGTCCAACTTCCATGTCCATTTTATTGTGTTTCCAAAGAGCTGTTTCACAACTCAAAGCCTGACAGCTGTAAGATGATACACATTGACCTCTAATAGTGTTTATTTGAACTACTAAAACTCCAAAGTAATGCTTTTTGTTTACTACTACACTCAACATTCAACTAAGGAACTATTACGAAAGTACATAGTGCAAGATTTTAGAAACAGAATGTTATTGTTTTCTAGTTTTTCAAGTGCATTTTTTAAATTGCAAGTTTCAGTTCTCTTGTACCAGTTTGTATCTCTCTGTTCTCTATGCTCATGCTTAATATCTTACTAAAACTGAATTGAAACAATGTTGCCTCAATTTCACCTAGACAGCTCCTAGAAAAGAAACTCAAGATACTAAAAAGGCCTCTGAATAAAGAACAACCTTCGACTGGAGCCACAACACTTAGAATATTACAGAGATATTTTCCTTCAGTTGTGCCAATATAGAACAAAAGTTCATTATAGACAGTGTCATGAGAGCAAAATCACAACGTGAGAACCAAAACATCACGTGAAACACTACAAGTTGTAAAGCCCACGCTGACTGTGGATTGGTTCTGTGCATAGCACTCTGCTTCAAATACTGTCATGGTTCCAAAAACTACTGAAACAGTGAAGCATGTTGTAAATAAAGATGTGTGTAATAAAGACATTTTCATCAATGGATAAAATCAGGGATGGGTAAAAGAATTAAGTTTAGTTTTATTTAGCTCTTTCGTAATTTAATTTATTTTCAGATGGTGACTTGTGAGATTCACTTTTATTGTATTATAATTTTATAGCACCTTTATTATCATTTTAGCCAAGCCCTGTGCTGTATATGATGATAAGTATCTATCTAGAGTTACTGTGATGATGATGCACCTTGAAAGTGCCTCACATTATTGGAGGAGTTTTGAATGATTTTAAGCCATCATTTAAAATTGCAGTAGATATTTTAACAATATTTTCTAAAGAAAACAATAACCTCTATACTTTGATTCTATTAGGTGAAGCAGTCTGTCAGACTCCTATATATTAGCTATTGACATTATTTACATAAATTTTCTCAGAATTAAATTCTCTACAATCTTTGTTCATGTATTTATGTATTTGTTAGCTATTTAATGAAATTATAGCACCTAAAACATAAAAATCATGCTTTAAAATAATTTTTTATTTTTAAGCAATTATTTTACAAACTAAGGGATTTTGGAACGTAGTTTACTTAATTTTTCAGGTCAAAATTCACATGAAACGTTCACATGTCTGTCTTAATTACCATTCTAATGTTTTCAGTTTGGTTTTATTTAATCCTTGGAGTGGGTGTCTGGAAGAACTCTTTCACTAGCCTTATCTCGTTAACGAAGCATTTCCAGACATATGTCTATATGAACTTTTGGCCTCTTTTAGGTCTATAATCACCTATTAAAATGTTTTCCTTTCCTCAGACGACCCTATATATATTTCCTTGATCGGGCAAACAAGGCTAAATCAACTATGGCAAAAAATACAAAGACTGGAATAAAGTACAATGGCCATAAATATAAACTTTTTTATATATTTCTTTGATTGGGGAAACAAGGAGAAATCAACTATGGTGTTGGAAATATAATTCACTTGAACCAGAAGTGCTCATACACGTGCAAAACTTACAAAATTGTGTGTGAAGCCTTGGGTAAATGCTAGTAGTTACATAAACATGCCAAATAAAATATTTTAAAATTTCTTTTTGAAAACTTGACAGGACCTCTCTGACACATTCAGGGAGGCAGTTGTACATCACCAGGCTAAAATATAAGAAAAGTTTTCTCCCAATCTCTTTCATTTCACATCTCCCAATCATAGTATGAACAGTCAGTCGTACCATAGAAGCTGTTCTGGAGATATGGTCCAGTTGCGGTCACTCACAAAGTCTCACACTTTGTTTCCTCTTGGACAGAGTAGTGTCCTCTTTGGTCTTGATGCCCTTCATTGAGACTTTTTCAAGATGTTGTTATCATATTTAAGATAGCAGTAGAGAACATACTGATAGAACCAATAACTGTGATCTCTTAGAAGGTCCTTCAGAAACTGATTGCGGTGGTGTTAACACAGCTGACCTCTAAGTAACCATGGATGTACCAGTTGAACTTTTGGATCAGGAACAGGTTGTGAATCTCTTCCATATTCCAACATGGTTTAAAGGGCAATCCAGGAAAAAAAAAACAAAAAAAAAACAGCATTTACAAGTAGTAGCTTGTGAGTAATAACACTGGAGGTTCACATAATTAAGTACTTTATAATTGTACAGTATTTTTAAAGTTGTTACTGATTAAAATACAGTAAAAAGGAAAATAATCAAAACTTTATACAATAAACATATTTAATTTAAAGATTTTTAATTGAAATGTTTTAAATTTTATAGCCATTACATTGTATATCCATTTTTCTTTCTCTTATGCAACAACATCAATGACTTTTTCATTCATTAATTTGATATTTTATTAAACATATATTTCTAAATTGCAAGCATTTCTAAGGCTGTTAGTAAACTGATTCATACTTTATCTTAAAAATGTGTTATTCACTTAAAAATCAATAACCTTCTTTCCGCCTCTGCAGTCATCGCTGGGATTGTTACAAAATGAAAAAAGCTTACAGCTTTCTATTGTTTTTAAGAACAAACTACAAAAGACTCACCGCACTATGTATGTCTCTGAAATCAGTTCTATATATGAATTCACCTTAAGTAGTAAGACAATTTTTCTAGAAATGAGTACTCTCTGAAATTAGTTTTAAATATGAATTCTACCTAAGTCTTAAGCTTAGGTTAAACCTTTGATTAACTTGTCAGGAAATTTCTCCAAATATTTTAAGAGTTTTTCTGTCTCAAAAAGAGATACAACTGAGGAAGACATTGCGTGGAAATATGAGGTTTACTTGCAATTTTATAATGTCACACACTCTCTTGTCCATATGAGTCCTCTTTTTATTAATAACCTTGATAAAATAGCAAACAATAGTTTTTTTTCACAACAGTGTATGTTACCTGTACTGATTAAATAAAATATCCACCCGAGACATTGACTGTGAACAGATGCCAGACTATAACATTTCTCATCTCTAAACAGAGGAGTTAGGGCCACCGGCTATATAATTGCAAGTTCTTCTACAACAAACTGTGTACTTACAGTTACAGATAATTTCCGTTATCAAAAAAAAAAAAATCACATCATAATATAATATTTGCAATATATCTAGCTGAGAATGTTTTAGTGTTTAGTATTCAGCACAAGACTCCTTGCTATCTTTGAAATAGTTCAGAGTAAAATCAATACTGGTGAGCTTATTCTGTGACCATTGGACCCATCGTCCGATTTAATTGCCACTTCTCATTGGTGGAGACATCATGTGATCCCGTCCGTCTGACGGGTGGTCCCGATTTGGTCCTCTGAATTAGGATCTCTATTTTATTGCAATTATTAAAAACAATTTATTAGTTAACAAGTAAATTATATATTTTTATATACAATGTGAAGTTATTTATCTGTATATAAAAATAAATAATAAAATAAATGCATAGACAAAATGTACTATTCCCGCACAGATCAAGTAGCCTATAATAAAAACTGCCTGATTTTGAGAACTAAGACTGACTACAGCCGTGAGCTGCTTCAGAAGCAGTTACGGGGAGTGGTCTGTATTGGGCCCTATGAAGAAATGTTTCCTTCCCTCCCCTCACCTCACCCATATATAAGGAGCTGTGATCTGATAAGCTCTGTCTCGTTTTACTTGATGCGTACTACACTGTCACTTAAGGCATCTTTTTTTTATTTCCTGAAACATGAAATAATTTACTGCGAATTCAGTACTCTACCTGTAACAACTGATTATTTAATTTTATAGAGGGTCCACAAGCTCTTGTGCTCCTATCAATACCGACATAGACAGTAATAACTGAAGAGATAAAGCAACTCCATTACAGTAATGAGTAGTGTGACAGATTAGGAAAATATATTAGCGACAAAAGAAAATGCCCTGTACACAACTAGATTGAATATGAGTGGAATTTGTTCTATTGTCATCTTTTACATAATTCGTTATCAAAGTCCAGTAAGACCTTGGACTGGACTTTAAGAGACTATTTAATTCTTAAGGTTGAAACCTAGTTGAGGGAGTCTCCAGTTTATGGGAGCTCCTGATGGCTGAGATCTCCCAAAAGCAAAAGTTTAATGAATCTGGAAAGTTTAATATTGAGGGAATTTTTAGATGCCAAGAGCTTCCAAAAGTTTGAAACTTAGAGAGGCAGAAACCTTCCAGAAGCTGTACTCTTTCAACAGTAACTCCATTGTATGACACAAAGTTTTCAAGGTTATGTTAAACCAATGAGACTGATACAAATTTGATGTCTCTTTAATAGATTCTATAAAACAAACTTCCAATTTAAGTTGGAATTTTTTACTCTGTTTTCAAATGAAACACACCAGAACTGCGTCATCAGACACTTGTTTGATGGTGTTATTGCTTTTGTCTGATCAATACCTTTAAAATAAGATATCACTCAATGGGTCATCATATTTAAAATTAATTGAGATAACACCTACCCTTACTTTTGGAAACTTAAAAATACATAAAAAACGCCACCTCAATATCTTGTTAAAGATGTTAGTGAAAATAGTATACCCTCATCCAACGCAACAGTTTTAACTGGAAGCATTGCATCCAGTCTTTCACGGCCCCTCCACTAAATTATTAACAAAGAAATCCATATGTAGAACAAAACACAAAATCTCAGAGTAAAATTCAAAGATATCTTTGTACTTCCCACAGCAGACAACTGACAACAAAGCTAGGGTCCTTATAACAGCACTTAGGTAGAGATTACTTGTCACATATCTGTCAGATATTCATTGTATCAAGGGACAGCTCTAAAGTCATCAGATGATAAATGAGAGGGTATATCTGAGGCCCAGTTGCTGGACTGCTGACTTTGTGCATGTCTATAGATGTTGGACATTTTTTATTATATTAAGAATATGTCCAAATGCTGATTAATGAAACTAGATGTTCCTTTATACCAATTACTTTTTCTACATGCCATGATATGTTAAAAGATTCTATAATACCTGATTAGGTGCGTTACTTTTTAAAACAAATTCCTTAATTGACTTCATATAGAGGTGATTTTTACTAATCAAAACCTAGTTTGATCTTAGAGGTAAGTCTTGATGTAACTCGAGTACACCAATCCACCAAGAACTACACTAATAAGAAGGAGTTCGACATAACATTAATTAATTTACATTACATTAATTTTTCTCGTACAATTGCACATTTTTCATCACCTTTGAATACAATGATGAGATTGCATAATTCTTTGCCTGGGGAGGTTGATATATTTTTACATAATATTAATCAATACAAAAGACTTTGTCAGAGGGATATAAACTGAGCTAGACTATCTAATACCTTACATATACACATTTAACAATAATATACTATACTACCAATATTTTTATTAAGATGTTTATACTTTTAATTATACACACACATGTGTGTGTGTTCTTTTTGTTATGGCTTATCTTGACTTTGTTAATATTTATGATTATTTATTATTGTTGTTATTTTGTTTATAATTTTATTATAGTTACGTTGTTATATCTATATATATATATATATATATATATATATATATATATATATATGTATCTGTTATTTATCCTTAGGCTTAATTATCTATTTAATGGAAACTATTTTGGTGGAACACTGGACTGGACTGGATTATATTTGAATGTGTGGATATTATTGCATGTCATCTTGATTGAAACATGCACAATGTAATTGGGTGTGTAACCTGTATTGTTGCATGTAAATAAAATAAATAACCCTAGAAGTAACAAGGCTGTTTTCACAGTGGCACACCACTTCTCACGTACATAAAAGATACATTTTAAAAATTGATAAAAGTACAGTTTATATACACTTAAGATGTCACTTTACATACCAACTTTTTCATAATAGGCTAAGCTTTTATGTCATAACACAATATTTTTCTTTCATAAGAATTATATTGTGTAAAACCTAAATTTACATGATAACCAAACTAAAACTTTAGAATGAGTCCTATAATAAATGTTTTTATCAAATATCGTTAAATACAAAAAATTCCTCAAAATGGTTATCAATACTGAAATGTGAAAACATTGGAAAATATAAATAATTACACCAAAATATAAAAAAATTAAAATTAGCAGAATTTGCTTGTGGTAAAAGTAAAGGCTGTTCGAACACTAGTTTTTTCGTCATTTGTCAAAATGTGTGCTGTGCTGCAATTAAAATCCGCCAAAAGGAAGGTAACGTGATGCCATTCTATTCTTCACAGCTATGTAATAAATACTGAGCAGCACCAATTCATAGAGACATTAGTGTTGTGTAGGGAGCAGACTGTCTATGTCACTGAAAAATTTGTTGAGAAAATCAAGATAAAAATTCGTGGCAAAATAGTGACAAACAAATTAGGCTACCGAAAGTTTTATATACAAGTCCCAAACACTCCTTGAGAAGAACACAAAACAAAATGATTGACTTCGACTTTGGACTCTTTTATACACTATAATCAAGAAGTAATATAATTTCCGAACAGAATAGTACCTAGAGATGAAACTTGGATCAAGTAAGCATGTATCCTGAGACTAAAAAAACAAAAGGTGTGGGATCATTACGCAAATTAACAAAAGTCCAGCATGTTTTTTTCTGGTAAAAAATCGTAGCAACAATGTTTTAAGATTCTAAAGGAGTACTGATGATGGAATTAATGGAACGTGGTACCTACGTGGTTACATACACTTCAACACCAAAAGATCTACAATGGGCGATTAAAAAACAAACGTTATGGTCTGCTAACATCTGGTGTCATTTTTCGGTACAACAATAGTTCCTACACTGCTCAGAAAACCAATACACCTTTTGGGATAGTTAACTTTAAGGAATCCATCTGTTATTGGATGTATATAATATAACCTTCTATCCACTTGTTTATTTTATTTAAAGAAAGAACATAAATAATTTCCACATAACCCTTGTACTAATAATTATAACCATAATATATTTCGTTTTGACGAGAAATAATTTTTCTTCTAAACGTTATTATTTTACTTCAGGAATACCAACTTTTTCTACAGAATCAATTATCTAACTACTAAAAATGGTTGGTTGGCAAAATAATTATGAATATAAAAAATGTGTGTGCGAACAAATAAAAACGTATAGTAAAATATATAACAGGAAGATGAGTATACATGTCAGATTGTTGGCCAAAGCTATTCGGAGAAACTTTCACATTTTAGGTGGAATAGAGCTGGAACTATTTCACCACCCTGTGCAAAACAAATGTTTTCCAACCACAAATATTTGTAAAATGAAATTTAACGACTAAAGGCTTTAATCTGTAATCAATCTACAAACATCATACTATGATTCCTTAACATGTGGACTGTTGTATTCACTCAGTTTTGACAAACACATGTTCTTGGTTTAACCCTCTCCCAGACATTTGTCAAAAATCACACATCAGAGAGCCAGGCACTAAAGTCCAATCATACAGAATTGCCATGATCTTATTTATTATACTTTTCTGCTTTTTGTTGCCTCACACAGTGGTACTCTGAACTTCTAATAAAATCATCTACTTACAGTAATGTTGTCCTTGCTTACTCATATTTTCTGCCTTATGCTGCTACAGGATTAATACATTAAACGTTTAATACATCACTCCATTGATAGTGTGGCTGTCATTTGTTATTCCACTTCATTCTGACTTGAGTTACTCGCTCACATATTAATTGAAATTATTTGCAGCTCGCTATAGCTCTACTCACATATACTAAAGACATTATTTGCATAGTTTTACCATTAGTTTGCTCGTTAAGTACTTTGAAGATGACAGCACAATATTTATGTAAAAATAAAAATTCTTATTTCATTTACTTAACTATTGTAAAATGAGCAATTTTTATAATACAAACAAATTACTCAGAACGTAAGCTTTCCAACATGTTTAACATATAATAGTTTTGTTTAAATAAAGTTGTTAAAATTTTAAAAAATGTGGATAAGTAACAATCCTGTAACAGAGTTGAATTAATTAATCTCAGTAGCATTACAAATACACTGTGGCAATTTTCCTGACAGGGGTTCATTATTAAGGTTCTTGATGATCTTAAGTATATCATATGAATATTGAAATTGATATATATTAAGCAATGTACAAAATAACTGCAAAGTTATTGCCACTGCAATTTCATAAGTCTCAAAAACTACCAATAATTCAGATTGTAGCACCAAATTAATTTGCATTTTGTGAAAATGACATCTACATAACTAAAAGGGTCAGTTCTTTCTGAACATGTGGTTTTGGTACATATAAAAACTTGATTTTACAAGTATTAAAAAGTCATTATCAAATCAAAAATCAAATCAAACTTGATTGCATTTAATAAATCTCCTAATAGAAGTACCACAGTTTCATACTCTCAAAAAAAGAAAAGATGAACGTCATCTTGATTTCAATCATACCTAGATGATGCAATCAATGAGGCACCTGATGAGGCACAAAAACTAGTGATTGTGACAGACTACAATATTAACAATCACAGTGTTGATGTCGTCGATAGACTTAAGGCAGAATATTTTGTGTCAAGAATAAGTAATCTATGGTCTCTTACAGAGTTCTGTAGACTGTTAAATGTATTAGGGTCGTTCAGAAAGTAAGTTGCAGAGGCAACTTATTGCTGAATGGGTAGAGGTAGCGGCACAATCTAAATGGCCCTGTGTAATGTATTCACTATGCATATGGCAGTCTCATAGTGAATGTCACTATTGTATGCTGTTCTATGTGCTACAAACTGGTGTTCAAAATATCCGCCATAATCAAATCTCCCGCCAACTATGAAGTATATAGACATTCGATTATTTTCTTTAGATTACTTTTGGTAAACAAAATGCAATGGATAGAAATTCATCTTGAATTAATTGTATACTGCACTTTAACCCATTGGCCACTCAATATTCCTGCACCTCATCTCCTAATACAAATCCAATTAAATATGCAAAAAATACAAGGGTTTATCAAAACTCTCACAAAAAGTTTAATTTTATTGCTATTTGCTTGACTAAGCTATTGTTTTTTTAGCTAATGAAAAAGGCTATAACATAATGTAATTTGTACACATGTGAAGTACATAATATTTTTCATATTTCCAGAATATTTTTATAAATTTGATTGTTATTTTTTGTAAATTTGAAAGCGAAAATTTGTTTAGTACAACATAGTTATAATGTATGATATTTGGTGCAGTTTTATAGAAAATTTAATTCTGTATGTTAAAAAATTCCTTTTCATTCATTTATCTTTGTTTTTTTTTCTCAATTTTAAGTAGATTTTTATAAAAATGCAACATTTGTGTTCTTTTTACACAAATACAAGTAACTCGCAAAAATTCAGTTTTATTATAATTAGGTTGACTGAGCTAATGCATTTTAGCTAATGAAACAGGCTAGAATTTAATCTCATTTTTGAGAAAACAGATCAAACTCATTAGAAGGTATTACCATGTTTGTAAAGTTCAAACTACACAACCATAATTACAAAACAGAAAGTACATACCAGTTACTGTTTGTTTACTCAAACCATAGAGTATACTGTTGAAACAACATTGTCAGACATCCAAAAATAAAATACAAAATTTTACAAATTAAGACACTGACTGATCGTTTTACCGAAATATAACATTAACAACAATTCAATTACGTAACTGATTATAAAAGTGTAAAAATATAGTATCATACCTTGAACTCACATTTTTTCAGGGGTTAATACTTTATACGTAAGTACATGTACCTGTGTTTAATTGTAATACATAAACTTTATTATTTGAGCCCATAATGACATTTAAAAATATATTTAATAACATTAGTTTTCATCATGGTACCGTCTCATGATGGGTATTTTGGTACCACGTCAGCCATCACCGTCAGTACCGTGATAAGTGGTTAGTGGGTTAAAATGGTTCCTGTTGTTCCGTAAAGAACAAACCAATATTCACGACACACAAAGTGGTGGACCACCTATGGTTACTTATGATAAACTCAAAACAAAGAGAATGGGATCAGCTCTAAAGTTTCTTCATCCTGTACCATGAAGAAGGTTACTATCTTTTTAAATCATATAGTCACTGGTAATGAAACATGGGTTCCTTATAGGTCAAACAAATAAGACAATCAATGGGGTGGGGTCACACCTTGTTGTCATACAAACTGCCACAAATGATTACATGCATAAACGGCAGAATTTTATTCAATCGTATTGAAAAGCTTGTACCTAGATAAGTTCTAAAATATAAATGTTGAATACAAGGGCTATCCAAAAAGTGGATTACGTTTCACTCTATAGCCACTAGGGGCAAGACTATCATGGCCATTTTGACGTAAGGGCATTTCTCCATTCAATGGCTATCCAGCCATGCTAGTGAAAGGTTACTGTTGCTCCTTGTTATTTTACAATAGTAGTTTAAAATGTGTGACACAATTGAAAATCCCACAAGTTGTGAAGTGCACTGGTAATACGGTTTTGTTGGTGTTAAGCACAATAAACCAATTAAGATTTATTACCAACTCTGTGAAGTTTATGAGAACGATGTGATTACTAAAGTTTTCAATGGTGCATTAGGTTTAAAAATGGCCAAACTAATGTGAATTATGACAAACGAAATGGACGGCCAAGCAATGTGACCTATGAAATCGTCTCTAAAGTAGATGAAAAGATTAAAGAAGACTGCCAATTCACAATAACAGAACTCTCACTTAGTTTTCCTTACATTTCAAGATGACTGCTACACAAAATTGTTACACAGAAGTTAGGTTACCATAAATTTTGTGCAAGATGGGTAGGTACTGAAAATCTTAACAGATACCTATAAAAATCAGTGTATGGCTGTTTTATTGCCTTTTTTAACATATATGAAAAAGAAGGTGACTCGCTGCTCGATCGAATCATTACAGGAGTAAAACACGTGAATTACGAAACCAAATTACAGTTTGTAGATTAGGGACACATCCGCTCCCCCAAAAACCAAGGAAATGCATGCAATTATTGTCAGCATGGAAGATTATGACAACTGCTTTTTGGGATAGGAAAGGAGTTTTTCTTGTTTATGTTTTAGAACATGGCACAATCATAAATTCTGAAAAGTATTGCTTAACGTTGCAAAAGTTAAGAAAGCAATACAAAACAAAGGCAGAGGAATAGTTATGTTTAAAAATATTGTTTTTGCATGACAATGTCTAACCACACACGGCAAATCAGATTTGAGAAGTCCTGGATGCTTTTAATTGGGAGGCATTTCCATATCTGTGTTACAGTCCGAAACTTGCACCCAGTGACTACCACTTGTTTCCAGCAATTAAGACCTGGCTTGTGACACAACACTTTGATGACGACTTGGAACTGCGGGAGAATGTGACTACCTGGTTGAAGTCTCAGGCAACAGAATTTTATAATGCTGGAATTTCTAAACTAGTTCACCACTATGATAAGTGCTTAAATTTGTATGGTGACTATGTTGAAAAATAGTATTTTAGTGTCACTTTCAAACGTATATAGCACAATTTTTTCTTGTACTTTCTTTTTTGTTTCTATAAAAACCTGATCCACATTCTGGATAGCCCTCTTACTATATTTATTAATAAGGACAAATCGTTGTTAGTGGATTTTATTGTTTTCACCAATGGTTGAAGGGGATGATTATTGCATGTGTCACTGTCTTCTAAGAAAAACTTAAACCCATTATACCAGATATCCATTCGCTCAAACTAAGTAAATTAATTATACAGACATTTTAAATAATGTGTTTCTTATTCTTTACATTTTTACATTAGCAAAAATTTTACAAACCAATAAAACATATTGCAAAAATCAGCTTAAACCATGCAAAATAAAGACAAGGAAAAGAAAATGACCAAAAGAGAAAAACATACCTTTATTAAATTCCATGCTCATCTGAACAAAAATAAAATACATGCATAAAATAAGCATAATACATGCAGCATGCGAGACTATGAGTTTTGTTCAAAACAGAAAAATGTGTGTTTTAAATTAGATTTGAATTTAGCATATATTGTTGAAAAGGATCATAATGTAATTTGTCAATTATGTGCAGAACAACTTAAAACCAAACAAAAATATTAAAGTATATTTTCAAAATTATAAACATTAAACTATGAAATTATTAATACTTTAAATGTGAGAATGAAATTACTTTGTTACACATACAACTATGTTATGAAACCACTTCATTCTATTTCTGTACAAATTAACAAAAATCAAACAACTAAATAAAAGTTACAGTTTAATAGAGAAGCATATATATACCAACCGAAAAGAAAGAAAACAACCAACATTACCAGTCAAACTGTAACAAAAAACATAATTCTACTGAAATTTGTTGATGGTATTTTCATTCTTAAAATTACTTGAAACGTTATAAACTTAATATTTATAAATCACTTAAAATTAAAAACTGTAAATTAATTTTTTTCCTATATATGTTTATCCACATGAAGAAAATTATAGAATTTGGTGATATTGAATGGTTTTGAAGTCCTTGTTTTCATAAAAATGTAATTACTACCATCAAAGTGAAAGCAAACTTAAAATTGTTTGCTTATCATACATAGATGTTAAAAAAATACAAACAAAACAAAATAGCTTTAAATTTTAGATTCCAGCATCCATACTACAAAAAATGCTTAGTGTTTTTTGTTTTATATGGATGTCTACAGTATGTGCATAAAACCTCAGTACCCGTTTTCAAATAAAATATTTGTTTATACAAAATAGATATGTTCAAACTAGTAAATTAAAAAACTTAATTAGACAGAATTTCTGTTAAAGTATACTATTTTATTTGTTCATGAACTTAATATTATCAAATTAAGCACGCAAAATTACCTTTTAACAAAAATTACACATCAACATGTAATTTATAAGTATAACTAACTTGCCTGTTTTTAATTTTTTAGATTTTGTTAAACCAATGACGTTACAAAATAAATTAAATGTTTATCAAGAAATCAGCTTTTTAAGGTCTTTGCAAATGTTTATCATTTATATCCAACTAATTAGTTAAAATACCTTATCCCATATTTTCACAAAAACTCGATAAAAGAGGTACAATTTAAATTTTTTGTAAAAATCATGAAATTATAGATATTAAATTACATTTCAAACTTCCAGAATTGTCTAGTAGTGTCATGTGGAAACAGTGAAATGCTTATCACACTGAAATACTAAATACTGGGTGATCAAAAAGTCCATCCTAACATTTGAGAAAGGAAACTTGAGTAATATGTTATGTTCTAACTAAAGTGTTTAGTTAGGAGGTATTCTTTTTTGGAAACATCCTGACAAAATTGTATGTATGTCAAAAAGTAGGTCTAGTAACCTAGTCAGATTCCTTAAATATTCTATTTGTATATGGTGTCATTCAAAAATTAATAAGAGTGCAGACTTTTAAACCACACTAAATATTTTATTTTTTAGAATTGTCTACACCAGATAAAAATCATACATAAGGATCAAAGAAATAAAGATGAATTATATAATTATAAAATACTATGAATGGGAAAAGTAGTAAAAGCATCTCTTGGATGTTTTTCAGGTATTTTTTTATGGAATCGTAAGGATTATAATTATTTTCGTGTCAAACTTATTGCTAATAATCATAGAGTGCAAAAGTGTTCACAGGAGAAAGCATGCAAGGTTCAAGCTGATTTGTGCTAAGTATAATCATACAACAAAGTACAAAGCCAAAAGAAATTAAAATTTTTATTGCACCAACTTTTCATATACAATACCAATAACAACATAGGAATAACATTAACAACACAGTTTTAACAGAACTAAGTTACACACTAGAATATTATACATAACAATCAGAAGGCAATATGCTTTATCACATCAATTAATGTACAAATTAAAATATGCATAGCACACACTACACATGCATATATACATGCAGACACTCACAAATACCACACACACACAACTATATGAATGGGTCTATTACACAAGAGTTTAAGTCATTAAGTATTTCATGAATAGGAATTGGGTTTTATTTCGTTAATTGATTTTAGTCCTAAAATCCTGTAAAAAAATTCAATTTTTACTGTAAATTATTTATTTTACAATATGCCATGATATTTCATATTTGATAACAGGATTTGCAGTGCAGTTTTATACACACAGATTTAGAAAAACGTTCTGTTCAGTAAATTACACTTGAGTTTAGAGAAATTTCCTTATTTTAACTTCATTTTGAATTAATAAATTACCTACTGTTGTATTATGCATTGGGAAGTTTTCTTCATTATGGTTATAAACATTTCATGTGGACTTGTTTGTAACAATGAATTTTTCTTTGAAAAGGAGATTTTGTAATTTTAAAGCATGTATTATCAAAATAAAGAATATCATGATTAAAACAGCAATTAGTAACTTTATGCATTTAAATGTGTGTAAAGATAGAATGTTAACCTGTACATATTTTAAAACTATGATTAGCTGATTATATCTATTTGTTTTAAGATTCAAGGCACTAATTTTTCAATACTGAATCAATCCAACAATCCTAAAAACTATAGTAATATTTATAATAACTCATTAAAGGCTGTCTAACTAAAATAAACCATTTAAATAGATTACTAACAAAATTATGCAAACCAAATTGAACCCAATGAACACTGTATTATAATTAATAGCCACTTTAAAAAGTAATAAAACCTTTACTTTGTACTAATTGTCAACATTAGATCTTAAAGCATTCTTACTTAATCACTGCACCAAACAATCAGTTATTTTTCCCTTCTCAAAAAAATCGTATCAAATTAACACTTCCAGAATTTGGAGGTGGACTATACTTCAAAATGACTACATCATTTGTTTAAATCCTAGAAGATGACTAGAAAGATGTTCATTCAAGAAAATTATTCTTTTTTATTATACCAGTATATATTACAGAGGTCATTAACCAACTTGATCATTTGTTAAAACTGTCGCTTATAGAAGTGAAACACTGCACATCAACATGGGATGATGTTCTGTGGATTACCATATTATTTTAAAGGTCACACAAAGATTTTGAACATTCAAACTTGTCATATTTCTTTGGCCTCTCAACTCATATTTAACCCTTTTACTGCCGAACTCTTTTTTTATGATGTGAAAATGCCATTCTAAAAGAAGGCGTAATGTATTTTAAGTATAAATACATAAACAAATTTATGTAACTTAAATTATTTTGATTTATTTTTCTTCTTTTTGAAGTATAATTTAATGTACTACCCAAAATATTAAACCATTACCTTTATTTCATTTTTGTTATTGTAACATATTTATATACAAGCTATCACACAAAATTTTATTTTGATTATTGATTATTAGATATGAATAAATAAATAAACAAAATAAAATAATAAATCCATGTTGCTCCCCATTGGCATTTTGCTAAAAAAATATGGATTGCACCCTTCGCTTACTGATGACCTTATTCTTTTGCTTGTTTTCAATATCGGCAACAATAAAAACCAATAGCAACCATAATAAAATACTAAACAATATCAGGAATCACAACATAGTCAAACATAGCTGACTATTACAACAACATACATAATTAAGAAACAAAAGTTAATTTAATAAAATATTGCAGATATTACTGAGAAGGAGTGACACATTTCAACGTATTTGCTTAATGCTGAAGATTATTTTTTTTTAAATCCAATTTGCACGTTTGTGCATTGTTGCGATTTCCACACAGAATCCGATGTGGATATTTGCACAACGTGGCATTTTTGGGTGATTAGCCAATGTAGCAAATATGCAAGTCTGTAGTAAAAGGGTTAATGTAGTACATTTTCACTAAAAACAGGTTAGCAACATTGTTCTTGTGAAAAATAAATATCTCATATTTCAAATTTGATATTCTGGCTCATTGATATTTAATTTTGTTATTTTGGAACAATATCGATTCAAATGAATAAATTGATTCAACCAGTTTACAAAGTTTTAAAGTTGAGCAACATCAAACACTAACTGAATACAAAATTATTATCTGTGACAGTATATCACAATATGAGATGATTTTATAAATTGACCATTTTTCAGAGCTTTCCACATTGTGTTTCTACCAAATCATTATTCCAACCAATCTTGTTAAACAATGATACACTTCTATTTGACATCTTTGACCAACTCCTCACAGGATCTTAAGATGATTCAAATGAAATGGTCTGAGTATCTGTATAAGTAAGTCATTAAAAAGTACTAAAGTCCCATCAAAAATCCTTGTTAATGTCAGTATTAAGTAAACCCTCCAACAATAAGTTAATCTTTTCAAATTCAATTCTTTTTTAATAGGAAAAAAAGAATGATGTTACGTGTGAAATGTATAAAATTAATATTTAAATTCTGTTATAACTACATTATAGTAACACAAAAATAAAAGATCTATTACTGAACTTGATTTACCAAAGCACTTAATTTCTATATACCTACCACTAACAGCCTATACAAAACTACACAAAATTCTAAAATGTTTATTTTTACTATACGTTTTGTTATGTATTCATAAAAACTCATTGAACATCCCCTAACAATAAAGTAAAAAAAACTTGACTACAAAAAAAAGAGTTATAGTCTAATTCACAATTTTTTTGAATCTTTTATACAAAAATTGTTAATCGGTTTTCTAAACCGTAGTTATTACATGTTTTAGCACAGCAGGTTATCTGACTATGCCAGGTGACGTTGCAACGAGAACTGGTTTATTAATCTTGTATAATATAACTCAATGCGATCTCAGACATCAACAGCAGTTGACAATGACAGCCATAATGTTGTAGTTTGTGCAGGTCTTCTCAATCATAGCATAATCTTCATATGACAGAACTACATGAGGGCTGAACGAGACATACTATACATGACTTATTTAATGTGAAGATGTAATCCTGATTTCAATAAATTAAATTAAATTAAAAAGTGTAAATACTTAACATATCCTTTATTCTTGTCAAAAATCAAGAATGTGCATTATTTATGTTGATGAGTACTACTTTCACAGCTTTTAATTTAATTGTATTAAATAAAACATTTCTATATGTCATCCATCAATCAAATACAAGCACAAGCATTCGAATTTGGATATGTAAATCATGTTAAAATATTTTAAAGTACTATTAGTTACTTCAATAACATATTTTTATGCAATATTCACAAATGGTAAATATCAATATGATACCTTGACATAAGTTTAGAAACCCTAAATGTATTGGGAAAGTATAGTCAAATCCGTTTACCAAATCTTAGGCAGTTTAGGTAATTTTCAGTCAAGGTCAGGTTTCAAACCTAATTTCAGACGATAGTACTGAATGTGTAATGAACTTTAACTTATGTTGATTAAAATTATTGTTGATAAGAGTTGTTATTTAATACATGAAAATGTTCAACCAAAATTAAGAGTAAAATAGGACAGTGTTTGCACTCAAGTTGTCCCGACTGAGGAGATGGGAGTTTGTTTACCAGTGGGTAACCAAATCCCAAAAGCCATCTAATTTAAACATAAGATATTCTCCTTATGACCACTCCTTGCATTGTAGGCTAATTAAAGAACTGTGTAGACACGGTATTGTGTGCATATATGGTATAGTATGTAAAATAGACTGAGAGAAAGTACAACCTATTTAGTGTTTTACAACCTCTTTGTGTATAAAATTGGGCAGAACTGGATACCTCAAGCAGAATTTCTCTATGGTTTAGAAAAGTGACCAGTGGACACAAAATATCCCATTTTTACATGTTCTTTCTAAGAGGGAACGCTAGTTAGCTGCCAGCAACATATCTAAGGCTCTGTTTTTGACACGGATCTAAAGCTTAAATCTGCATTATAATTAGCAAATCATCTCAATCCATAATGTTACACCTTAGAAACTTAGAGTTTAGTGTCTCAATGATAATGAACTGCAAAAATTATGATTATCTGTTAATACTAATCAATCGATATATATATATATATATATATATATATATATATATATATATATATAAAATCGTAAACTATATGACCGATCATTATAAAACTTTGTATGTATTTTGTTACAGAGAAGGTTTACAAGAGACTCATTCTTATTCATAATTTTAAGTAAAATTCTTAACAAATCTTTTGATTAATTTTCCAAAATATTGCATTAACAAGATAGGAGTATGCCACACCACATGTCACTTAAGAGGCTTTGCTGAGGTTCCATGCAAAATTTTATTCTCAAGATGTCCCATAGACAGATAAACAGACAGACATCAAACCAAAAAGAAATATTTACATTCTTCCGGCAGACAAAAGAAATATTGAGCAATACACTTCAATGATGTTCAGCCAAATTCCATAGTTGGACATGCACTATCATATAACTCATTCTTTTCTAAGTATAAATGAAGTTTCATGCATAATTTACAGTATTTCATAATTCTTAAAATCTTTGTACTGTATGAATAAGCTACATATGTTAATATGTCACATGTTAAAATCGCATATGATTCTACTCAGCTTGTTTATAAAGTTATTTATTCTGCTAATTTCCATCGTAGTTGCCCCTGAGATCAAAGTAAAAATATTGATTAACGCTCAACCAAATCCCAAGGTATGACATACGCCATCATACATATGTAGAAATGAAACTTCACACAGTACTTCAGGTCTTCAATATCACCTTGAATAATTCTAACTGAAAAGAGTGTATTCAATTACACATACAGGCTGGATCCAGAAAAGTAAAAAGTATATTTTCTTATGTAGCAACTTAAGGAAAACAACAGAAGTCACAAGAATTAGTTGTGATTTGGCCAAAAAATCATTCCTTCATCGTACAAGATAAGATATAATCCTTTCACTGGATTACCAGTCAAGCTACGCTATATCCCTCCATTCTTTATTATAAATGGGATGGAAAGTTGTAAAATCTACAGTATCTTTTCATATCAGATTGTTTAAACTCAACACAGTTGACTTTAGTTTTCTACAAAAAATTTTAAAAATTTTGAAGCAAACTTTCATCCTTACAAAAAGATAACCTACTTTTCTGTTGGCAGCACCCCTCAGAACAAGAATATGAAAAATTACTATAATTAATCAAAATTCATGGCCTACAAACTCCGGAACAGTATGAATAACTAAAATATGGTACTATTCTTTGTCAAACAGTTTCAAAAACTCTTCACATTACCTATTAATTATCTATAATTAATGTTTGCATGTAAAGAAATTTTGGAGTTAAAGCTGAGTGGCAGTCCTTCACAACATTTCTTGTAAGAGTGCACACAATGGTCTTGGCAATACTATTAAATAGCTCCTAAAGCAAGTTTACAAAGGCCATATGAACAAAAACTCTTTACACCACGTCATAAGGTGGTGAACCGAATTCATGTGAAAGCGGCTCACACAAATGAGCGTGAGCTGGCTAATCATAGCCGACCACAATGTGCAGGCATCACGATTGGTGCTTTCTAACAGAGTGGGCCAATTTCAGTGTCTAGTGCCAAAACATGCCTTGAACGAGTGCAGTAACTCGGGATTCATCACTTTTGGTAACTCTTGCGTGCTCTCGAATTTCAACTTAGCCTGAACACAGCTGTGTTTTGTGTCAGTTCTGATGTTGTTAACATTGTTTTACTGTTAACAATGTGTGACTTTAAAACTGAATGGTTTATAAAAGAAGATTTAGAGTGTAGGCATGTGTTGTGGAAACAAGAAGCAAGTTACTACTCCGCATTTGTTTGTTGAGTGAGCTTTTGGGCATATGGTAATTTTTTTTTTTTATTATGGCATCTTCCTTATGATTTGAGTCCAGTAGCAGTAGGTAAAACTGACCTGATAGACACCTGGAACTCAAGATGGGATAAACTCTAAACTATCTTGCCACTCTTCAGTCTCTTCTGCTTCGCTTGTAAGCACAGCGAATCATTATAAATAATAAACTGTTCATTCTTGTTGTTTCATCAAGAGATGTCTGCTGAATGAGGCAGGGTAAGGGGACTTGAATTGTAGTAGAACACTGAAACTTGCGTTAGCTCTCTTAAAGAGTCCAGTAATTTTGCTGCTACAGTCAGCAGCCAGCTTTTTGCAATGTCCTGTCAGTGTATTTTGGCCCTTGTGAAAGTAAATTGTACCCGGACTGATCGTTGCGATCAGGCTTATGCAATTCTCCACGTGTGGACCGTTCCTACATGCTAGTAAATAGTAAGAGCTTTATTATACAAGAGAAAAATTGTATTTCCTTTGACACTCATTATTTAGCAAACCATGCCATTGAACTCATACCACCTCTTGCTTGTGTTATAGCCAAGATCTAAAATGAAATCGTATTTTCTCTTTCACATGTGAACCGGATCTTATGATATAGTCGTCATGACGATGCATTGTTGATTAATTTTATCGCAAGTTGTAAAAATTTTCACGGTTTTTAAATTAAATTCAAAGCTTTTGTTAAAGGTTTTTACATGGTGAAAAAAATTCACGGTTTAATAACGGTTTTATTGTTTTCACAAATTTAAAAACATTAACCAAATTAGATGTAAAAAAAACTGGGTACGGCAGATAAATTCACACCTAATTGATTGCGGAACACAGTACCTTACTTATTGTAAATGGCAGCTCATACCAAACCAGTGTGTACTCCAGTAGCAAAATATTTGTTAAAATAAGAACCCATTTCCTTCCAATTTTGAAATTTTGTATGTATATAATATAACATATATATTTATTTCAAAAAGATTAAAGTGAACAATATTTTGCATTCATCAAAAATATTTTGGGAGGATTAACAAAACATTAAAAAGTGTAATTTAACACATTCACTGCGGGTGACGAGCATGCTCGTCATGCGAAAATGGTGTGCCGGGCGGTGGACGAGCGAGCTCGGCATACGGCAGCTGCTTTCATATTGCCTCAGTGTGAGTTGAGCAGTTACCCGGGAAAGCTGTAACACTCATAGAGAGGTGTGCCTGTTTCGGTGAGTCAGTTGGTGCGATTTGTCGCTGGTTCATCATTTTCGTTTGTTGTGTATGCTTTGCGATATTGTGTTAGTGGATTATAGTGTCTGTTGACTGTGTAAGTGTATGTACTCATAATGGAGGAAGACGATAATGTTATTGACGATAATTTTTCATCTGATGAAGACAATGAGTCGCAATGAAATGCACTTTCTCCAAGTTGTTGTAGTAAATTCTTTTTACCTGTACAACATGTACAACTCAGATAGACTGTCCCTGTATGACTTCCGAGTTCGTCTGATGATGTTTTCTTTGAAAACAAAAGGCCTCACAGAAATAAAATTCAACTATTAATAGTCATGTGATGTATAAAATTAAAGGGGCATTCAAAATGCATGAGTTGATTTTGAGCTACACTGTTTTTAAAAATATTATGGTACAACCAAAAACACAATGCTGTTAATTTTTAAAGTCATCTCATTAATAACATTTTGCATTATAACTAGTCTTGGTAGATACGATTCTCATCTGAAAATCATTAAAAAATTAGACATCAAGCTTCAAAATCATTGTATCATTGGTTGATTTGTATAGAAATAACCCTATGATGATAGTCTTTATAACATGTAAATGGTAATACTACAAAAATTTGCCAATAACAAAAAATTGTTTCAAAGATTTTGTCCCATTTTCTATTTTGCAACACAATATCTTTTTATATATTCACTGTGGCATCAAGCATAATAAGGAACATAACAGGTACAGAAAATGCCTATCTATCTGCACAATATCTCAAAAACAAACTGCCCTATATAGATTTGAAATTGTGAATGAAGCTTCATTTCTATATGAGGAACACTAAATCTGATTATGGTGTCATTCCGTGAGATTTGGCTGAGCATTAGTGAATATTTTTACATTGGAAATATGGATAACCATGATAGTAACAAGAAAATAGCTGAATAAATAAATTTCTAAACAATCTCAGTTCAATTATAAGAGATTTTAACATGTGACACATAACACATGTAGCCCAACTATCCTAACACATACAACATACATACGAGTCATTGTATAGTGACTTGGTGTATAAACTTTCATTGTTTAACCGTTTGGAGACCAGTCTATATGACAAGAAGTAAACCAGAAATACCAAGCTATTTTTATGGGATTTGTGAACTTTGGAGAAATGGCTATATTTTAGTAACCATAAATCAAATCGTTTGCCTGTTTTTTTATATTGTATATTTTAAAATGGGCTACCAGAGTATATGTCATTTATTTGCAAAATATATTAATATTTATTTTTAATACTTAAAAAAAATATTCGTAATTTGAGAAAAAAATAGTTTCAAACCACCCTTGGTCAGTGATATAAAAATGTTGAGGCATAAAGCCATATGTATTCTAAAAGAGAATATATTATAAGAGAATATTTATATACAACTACAAAATGTATGACTTTCAAGAAAATTCTCAGTTATAAATATTACATATTTATATACATTTAGTACAAAATCCTCAATACTGTGTTTTCCAACAATGTATGGATAAAATTTGACTCTTGTGAACTAAACCAAATGTTTTCCAGATAGGCCTACTCTAGTTCAGTACACTGAAGCATTGTTCTTCACGTAAATAACGCTATTTGTAATGTAACGACATCAGCAACTGTGTTGGTATCCCAGAGGCCACTATTTTTGGACGAGTTTTCCTCATAGGGAACCAAAATAAATCTTATTACATGTTACTAGTACTTTCCTTGTACTATTTTAGTTAATGTATCGAAAAATACCCGATGAGTCAAGTTTCCTGTCACCAAATCGCCTCCAAACAGGCCTAGATGAGTGACTCATCAAGTATTTACAAACACACGAATCATCGGTCACAGTTTCGAATAATTAATTGTTCTTTTAGTTTGTTTTTACTGTCGTGTGCTTGATTAATTTATAATGTCATCATGAATAATTATCTTGGGCTCCAAAATTTACCTCGAACTGAGGATGTAAGTTTTTTATTGGTGGGAACTGGTGGCGATGCATTCAACTCAGTTCTCGCCGACTTCCCTTCCTTTTGAGAGGCAGAATCTTTTTTCGTGAAAATTCAATTAAAATGTGTCATTGCATTAATCAAAAACATTTATTATGAAACATCTGATGTATCGAAAGTTGGCCATATTCGCTACTATTAGCGACTTCCAATATATCGGAAGTTGGTCTCCAAAGGGTTAAACATGTGCTGTTATTACACACAACTAATCTATTACACACAACTATCTAAATCAATGACCAATGTGGATGTATCATATGTCAAGATATCTTGAGAAAGATTTCATCTGCAGACTTAAAATTGTTCATGAATTTCATTTCTAAATGGACAAAAATGAACAGATGTTGCATGTTCAACCATGGAATTTGTCTGACCGCCATTGAAGTTTATTACTCAGTAGGCTGTCATAACTTATCTTTTTTGTTTGCCGGGGGGGAGATGCAAAAATTTCTTTTCCAAACGATTGTCTGTCATTCTATCTGTTAATAATGAAATAACCTATAGACTTATGTTGTACTTCAGGGAACTCATTACAAGACATGTGATGCCGCACACTCCTATTTTGTAATATCTTTAAAATGAGATATCTCTCACAATACTACGATTAAACATAGATGAAAAGGTATTGTGAGTTTAACACTATTTTTGTGGGGTTAAAAATCAAGGTGGCCACCAGTACAGTTGGCTTTCAATTATTCTCAATATGCCCAATGTGCTTGATCAATAAACAATTTTCTATATTCCCAATAACTTTTTAGCTGAGTAAAATGCCCATTGTTTGAATAGTTTGGTCTTCTTTAAAGAATGTGTTTTACCACTTCTATTTCATAATTCATTGTACATACTCTTCTTTTCATTACATAAATAACTTAATAGTTTTAAATTAATTTCATAAGATTACAAAATATTGGTTAAAATACAAAATTAAACATATTGATGTCTAAAAAGATATGTATATAAACCTGAAAATCCTTTAAAGAATAAATTTGTAACTGTATTTATGTTTATGAGATTTTAGTTTTAAACTGACAAAATTATAATCAATAATTGATAATTAATTAAGGAAAAACATGTATTGTTGCATTGCAGGGATTGAATTCAACCGCTAGGCCTCCTTGTAACCGTCAATAATTTAGTAACTTAAAATTTTAATTTCTGCTGACATTAAAATAATTTTTAATAACATTTTAATCAACAATAAAAAAACCTCAACAGAACTATGAATATACATATGGATGACTTTAAAACACAATAAAATTACTTATTCTATTTTATGCTGATTATAGTTGATTTTATAAAACACACAATAATGATAAATGTACATAATCTGGTCATGTTGGAATGCCAAAAGGACTTTTTGTATTGAAAGTGATTGGGTGCTGAATTTCTAGTACTTTGGTAAAAAAAGTTTTTTCACTATAAACAATTAACAAGTGTCACACAACTCAAGAAAACTTTCCAGAAAAAACTTTTACAACTAAGGCGAAGTTAACATCAATTGTCAAGTCTATTATCACGATCGATCGGCCGTTGGCCTCAAGCAACTCCAAACGAAAGAGTTACGGTAGGCTTTGTTGAGCTTACTTTTGACAGAGGAGGGCGTCAGGGATGGTACCGTTGAGTCAGGCAGCTTGTTGGAGTCCAGGGGTGAGGCTACAGAGGACTTGCGACTCCCCGATGTCATCTTGGAGCTCTGTATCACTTGGATTTCTTGCTTCAGATCTGTACACAACAAACAAGAAGTTTTTATATGAGAAAACACTAGTTAATTGTATAGCTAACATAGGTATGTAAGAACTGTCCATGGGTAAGGATAAGATGACTTGCAATTCTCCGATGTCATCATAAAGCTCTGTGTCACTTGGATTTCTTGTTTGAGATCTGTACACAATAATCAACAAGTTTTTACTTGAGGAACACCAATTAATTGTATGGCAAACATAGGTACATGAGTCCAGGGGTAAGGCTACGGAGGACTTACGACAAAACAAAAATATAAACATTGTGGTATTTCAGTTAAGAAAAATATCTGAATGTGACAATTGTTAACCCTGAGAATGGTGGATAAAATGATAATTTCAGGAATAAAGCATTACAAAATACTTTACCTCTAGCTTCATCTTTCAACCTCTGCACCATGACTTTGAGACTCTCCTTCTCGTCAAGCTCAGACTCCAGAAGAACATTCCGTTCTATGGAAGCATTAAGTTTGGTCTCAAATTCTTCCAGAGACACATACATGGCCCTGTACAAAATTTCAAGATCAAGACAAAATACAAACTCAACTTATTATGTTATTCCTAAGAATATTTAGAGGGCAATAGTAATGACTTTGATTTTTGTAAAACAGATACTTTCAACTGATATATATTACATTACAAATTCTTTTATTACTGTGATGTATTAACTTGTCATGATACTTTTTTACATACTTTAATATTACCCTTTAATAGTAATATTATTTTTCAACATATCAAATTATAACAAAATTGAGTAAGCAGTTACATAACTCATGTTTCACATTTCTCAGTGAAGTAAAAGCCTGGAGATGTAATTCGGGACTTCATGGAGGTCAAGGAATAGGCTTACTGATCCAACGATTTGGGAATCTTTTATTGTGCATGATATTGTTGAAATAGTACACTGTCAATTTTCTTATTTAATTTGGTCTTACTAAAGGAAAACGTACTGCTGGAGCATGTCCCAATAAACATTTGCTGTAATAGTTTCTTTGATGAAGAAAAAGAGCCAGTCACTTGGTCGTATAAAAAACCGCACCACACCCATTTAATTGGGAGAATCTCAAACATATTTTACAATTTAATTAGGTTCTTCAGGCTCCCAAACCCTACATGATGGTTGACACACTCTTTATAATTATTGTTGAACACAGCTGAACTAACAAACTTCATTCGTAAAGTTTACTTTAGTTTGAATTACTTTCTTTAGTTTGAAGTTTGTTCAAATATTGAATTTTTTGCATTGATTTGCATTGAGTTTAACATAATAATTGAACCTCTTTGTTATTTAAATAAATTTTTAGTTCTTCTTTAAAATATAAATTTTCTCTTGTTTTTACACACTTATATTCAACTAATAATAAACTCGCCATAAAACTAATAATAAAAATTGTTAATTACAAAGTCAAGTTAAATATTAGGTTGTTAGTTAAATTAAGTTTATTTATTTATCAGTGCTTTATTGGTCTTCAGTTTTCATTATATCATACAATATCTCTTCCAAAATACTCTTCAATAGTGTACAAGGGGTTTTGTATCAGCCACTTCTTTAACACCTTGCCTACCACCATAAGAGATTCTCAAGATTCCTGGATTGCCAACTTGTGCAGTCGTGTTTTTGGTTGTGAAATTAGTTTTGGACTATTGATACTGGTTAATAAAATTGATTTTCACAAAACACATGTTAAGGGGATGGGGGGTTAACTCAGACCCGATCGGGTCGGCAACAATATTTTTCAACAAAAATTGCCTTTAAAAAATTGTTGCCGACCCGATCGGACCGACGTTCAAATTTCAGTCGACCTTGATATTTTACTTTATACTACTGTGATGACAGAGTGTGCGCGCACTGGCTGACTAGCGCCAGCTGTTACCAGACCCCAGCTGATGCCAGACACAGTACTCACTCGTCCCCCACTCCTTTTCCTTGCCGCTTATAGCTGTAACGCGGGTTGTTTCGCGCCTAAATACTAACCTCATTGATACTTCACGTCTTTACATTCAAGCTGTGTCTATCCGTGTGCGTAGGCATTATTGTAATTGTGTTAACAACTCTCCAAGATGGATGAAAACCTAGAGGACAATGACATACAGTTGTTTCTGGATCACTACGTTTCAGAATCATCTACGTTTATTGGAGAAGGTAAAAACAAACTAGATCAAGAAAAAACTGCAAGATTTGCTACCAAACAGCTATGCTTCAAGGAGGTCGACTTGCAGCCAAGAATCTTAAAAAAGTGACCACTTTTAGTGAATTATGTCCAGGGAAGCCTTATCTCTGCAAAGACTGCTTCAAGAATATTCACAAATAAATTTGAATACAACTATGTAATCCTCTATTTCACATATCTTTGTAGCTTATTCATAATAAACTTAAAACCTTGCTATCCTCAAACATATCTTTGTAACAATAATAAACTTTGTTTTTCATAACAAATTGAATACGAAATTTAATTTACTACCCAATAACTGAAAACTAAGTTAGCAGCTTCAAATATTTAATTTAAAAAATTCCCCATACAATTTTGGCGAGGAAAGTACAATATTAAATTAAAACAATGTTTGCTTCAATTATTAAAAAATGTATAAAAGAAAAAAAACGTAAAATATTTTCTTAAAAAAAACCTGCCGATCCGATCGTGAGTCAAAATGTTAACGATATTGCGTGGTGTTTTTAGCTAACCTATAAACAATAAAACGACTCCAGACAACGTTCTCTGATTAGTCTCATATCTGTTTAGAAAACTTAGTTCAGTCATTTGCCACTAGAGTCGACATCCACAGCGGCAACAAAGAAAAACAATGGAAACGTCATTGTGCCGGCCGATCGGGTCGGCATTGCCGAGTTGTTGCAATTACGTCGCCGACCGATCGGGTCGGCATGGCAGGCAAGATGTTAATTCACTCTTGAAATTATTTGCTTTACACTTCTTGAGGTCTGCTAAGTAATTTTACAGCTTTATTCTCATGCTTCTCCTCATGGGCTTTTATTCAAACAGAGCTAGTCGGTGTACAGGAAGTTGGAAGTTTGCTGCACCTAGAGTTTTGTAGTGATGGATGTTGGATCCTCTGGGTAGTCTACTCTCATGTACAAAGCTAGTGCCTTCACTGCTATCTTCTGGATCACTAAGATCCCATGTAAGTTGAAGATTTGTTGTCACACTAAGAGACCATGGAGGCAATGAGTTTCAAACAGAGCATGGTACTGTATACTGTTTTAGCAGTGGCTGTGTTACTTATTTTTGTTAATCATAGATCCCAGTATTCAGTTTTCTACATAGATTATCAATATGCTGTGTCCAGCTTAGGTCTTTATCTATTATCACTCCCAAGTATGTTGCCTCTGTTGTCACCTTAACACTAGGTAAGTGAGCTGCTGTTGTTCCTTTATGCTTCCCATTATGATTTACTGAGTCTCAGCTTCCATGACTATCTCAAATTTGTTTAATTTTTAGCCACAAATCGTTTTGGTTTTTTTCCAGTAATTTTAGAATTGTATTGATTTTTTACTGTCTAATTTATAATTATTTTCATTTCATTTCAAAATCAGATTTATTCATAGTAATATATTTATTGATTAATTATTTTTATCACCAAATCACCATTAAATTAAATGCTGCCATTTTATAATTCTAAGTACGATTACAGTATTTTGGGATAAATGGGTCAGTTTAATATAGTTTTCTTAACATTTTGGAATTACGATTACAGTTTTCATTTTTTATTATGAAGTCGAGAAAGTAGATTTTTTGTTTGAATTTCTTTAAAAAATTTAAAAGTGTTACCTAATGCATTTTACAAATGTTAAGAAATCGCTTAATCTCTTCTTGAAGAAAAAGGTCTCTTTTTCTGTTTCTAGTAATGATCTAGAAAGGGACATATAATGTCATTGACATATCTGTACTTTACTATGAAGCGGGTTATTACCACTGAGTGTACTGTTAGTTTCTAATTTATGTAAAATGATGTTTCCTGACATACCTGACAAAGGTAACCCATAACTAATTGTATTTCTTGTTAAATACAATATCAATCATATCTAAAATACATTTGTTTACTGTACTTTTTCTTTGTTTCATTATTTTATTGTATAATTCAGAATTTCAATATAATTGCTGAAACAGATGTAAATAATAAAAATTATGAAAAGGTGCTATATGTTATTTATTTTCTTCATGTAGTACAACTGCATTCTTCTGGACCTCATTTATCCAGATCTCCAGATTATCTGGATCAGTTTTACTGATTAGAGGGAGTCGAACTTCTTTAAGAAAAAACTATTTGCATTGAATTTCAAATGTGATATTTCTTTTACAATCACATATGAATTGGCTATGATGATGAGTCATTCCATGGATTATAAAACCGCCAACATAGCAAAAATAAACTGTTCATTACTGTTTGAAAAATTGTGAAAAATATTTAGTTATATAACACCCAAACTTAAGTAATAAAAAAGAAACATTTTCAGCATTGTAAGAAAATTTATCAAAATTGCTGGGTGTTACAACTGATACCGATGATCTTAGCTGGACCAAACAAATAAATAATCTACGCAAAAAAATAAGTACTGGATTTTTCATTATGAGAAGAATTAAACGGATTGGTAATCTAAATGCACCAAAGAAAGTCTATCACTCGCTTCTACAGTCACATCTCATGGCCTAGTAGTTTGGGGAAGACCACTGAAGGTAACCTACAGCAAATATCTGTCCTTCAAAAGAGAGTCAGAGAGGTGATGGCAAATCTCAGTCTAATGGACAGCTCCAGAGTCATTTAAATATCTCAGAATACTAACACTCATTGTGCTGTACACTAGCTATTGTTCTTATTTATTTAGGCTAGAATTTAATCTTGATCAAAAACATAAAAAACCCTATCTCATGATGAGTTCTACCATACAAAAATTGTATTTAAGTTATGCAAGTATTATTAAAATCAAGAATTCTAATTTTAAATTAAGACTTCTGATTTTCCCATGTTTTTTCCTACTTATGTTAACAATATGCGATGGCCACAAATACTCACTCATAAATAATAATGCACATTTTTCTGCAAAAACTTTTTAGCTTTGACTGAGTTAAGGTTAGACTTTATTTTTGTAACTACCCAACATATACTGAGCCACTCTATGATACAAAAATTGTTACTAGGCGTTTAAAATGATAATACATTCTCCTTTAGATTGTGCCAATGCTATAGAGAACACCTCCAGCTAATAATATCGTTGGTCACTCCATGTGTTCAATTCCCCACACTCCCATTACAGTAGATGAAGAATACACAGAACACAGCTGCTATACAAAAAGCAAATAATTTTCATGAAGAAGCAGTACATCTCACCTCTGTGCCCTCTCCAGATCATCATTCTTTTGCTCAAGTTCCCGGATATATTTGCGGTAATGTTCTTCTCTCGTTCGACTCTGTGCCACCTCCTCCTGCAGCTCCAGAATCTGGGAAACCTTCTCTTGTTGGCTGTGTTCCACTTTTTCCTGCAGAACAATTGAGATTAAACCTTAAACGATCGATTGTGTTAAGTAAAATGCTACATAATTATCCCAGTGCAAAAATAAGAGAGGGTACCCACAAGTTCTCAGAACAGGACTGCACTAAGTGGACCTTATTACCACATATTTTTCTTGTTACATAACTCCACTTACATCATTTGCTTGCTTTTTTAGGCGTGAAGTAAGGGAATCATGTTATTTTTTTCTAAACACTAGTGGCAATGATATTTTCATTTAGGTAGATGATATGTTGTCATGGACAGTACATTCACTGGGAACAAGACTTCAGTAGATTATGACATGTAACGACAAGGAAGGTGACAGCTTCCTTTATGTTACAGTATGTGTATTCTGATAGTTACAAACTATACAAACATTCTTTCTACCAGAATAATATGGAGATAACAGAAGGAGGTTATTATTACAGTACACATAGAACATAGAATACTCAAGGATCAGACCAAGGTTTTAATAAGGTGGTTTACAAAAGAGGTCGTTCAGTGGCACAGGAGAAACCTCCAACATTGGATAACATAACGAAGAGTTCTTTTACGACCCAAAATCCCTTTGCAGCTCTTTCTCACATAGATGACGATCTAGAAACTAGCATCACAAACACTGATGACAAAGCAAGAGCTGGGGAAGTCACTCTGCCAAGAATGTTGCTTTGCACTGATAGCCATGGTAAAGACCTAGCATGGTATATCAATAAACACAAACATCCATACGATGCAATTGGGTTTTTGTAAGACCTGGCGGCAGAGCTAGTCAGGTTTTGGATCATAAAAACATTGATGGGGAGGAGTTGAAGAACAAGGATATTTTGGTGATTTCCTGTGGCACTAACGATGTATCTCATAATGAAGCGCACCTAGCCATTGACCGCCATTACTAGCACCTTAAAAAGATATAGTACAAAAAGAATCATTCTGGTTGACCTTTCCTAACCGGTATGATTTGTTGGACTGGCGAAAACAAGGAAACTAAGAAAACTAATGTAGCCCTAAAGAACATTTGCGATGGTTTCAGTAATGTCACTCTTGTGGAAGCCAGCAAAGCCACTAGGGACCTCCTCCACACAAGGCATGGTAATGCACCTAAATCGTACGGGAAAGCTGTGGTTGGTGAGCAAGATATGTGAGGCGGCGAGAGAGAAAGCTAATTCACCGTCACCCCCATCTGAGGAAACCGAGCAACAGCGAGCAGCCTGCAACAGTAGACAACACACCAGGAAGCCCTCAGCAGTCAGCAGTACCTGGGTCTACAGCGGGAAACTTACCAATGGCAGTCCAACACCTGATGACCTAGTGTGCAACAAGAGTGATGATGTAAATTCTGTATATAATTTTAAGTCTAGTTTAAGTCACAATTTGAAATCAAATAACACCAAAACTGTACGCATCATGCATTTAAATATCCAGTCAATAAGGAACAAGTTAAATGAGTTAGCTGTTATTTTAGATGAAGCCAATTGCGACATTGTCCTTATTAATGAGCACTGGCTGCACAAAATGGAAGTCTCCTTGTATTTTCCTGTAGGTTTTAATTTAGCTGCTGCCTTTTGCAGAGAAAATGCTTATGGAGGTGCTTCTATTCTTGTTAATGACAATATTGCTTTGAGGTGATTGATATCGCCCATTTAACCCAAATTGGTTTACTTGAAGCTGTTTGTATACATGTAAATATTTGGAATGTAATTTTTATATCTGTATATAGGGACTCCTAGCTCTATGTGCCAAATGTTTTTGGCTAATCTTGATAATCTCTTATGCTTTATTCAAAGAAAAAAGCCTAAATGTAAAAATTGTATTAGGGGGGATTTTAATATTGACATTCTAAAGAGTGGAGAGCAAGACACTGTAATGTTTGTAAACCTTCTAAAATCATTCAATCTTTACTGCGTAAATAAACTCCCAACAAGAAATAACAGTTGTATTGACAATATAGCTACAGATTTAGATAATAATTTGTATTAAAAAACCGCTTATGGAAGGAGAGAATCTCAGACCATTCTATTGTTTATTTTTGAATTCACTGCTCCACTTACTGTTCCCCAAACTGTTTAAAATCTCTTATAGGAAGATAAGTGATGAAAACATTGCAAGAGTTCACAGAAATAAGTTCTTTATTAAATTGGAACTTGTTGTATAACATAGAAGATGTAGATATTGCATATGATTATTTTTTAAGTAAATTATCAATAGTGTACAATAACAGTTGTCCAAAAAAAAAACTAAAAATGTTAAACAGAGAAATCAAAGTAAGAATAATACTTCTTGGTTTGACAGTGGCTTAAGAAAAATGAGAAGCACGGTAATTATGTTACAGGATTTGCTAAAAATTCCTCATTACAAAAAACAATATATTACTTAAGAAGTGTTACATTGCCAAAAAGAAGTTTTACAGGAGTAAAATTAAAGAAGCAAAAATCTTGCATAATGAGAACATATTAAAAAATTCAAAGAATAAATGTTCAGCCGCATGGAAAAATAATAAAGTCTGAGGCTGGTAATTACTATTATAAACGGAAAATCCAATACCACCTATTACAGCTGAAGAATTTAATAACTAACTATTATATTGGCATTGGGAAAAATGTAGTTGATAGTGCTAAGGCAATTAATAAGAATAATATTAGTCATTTTTCCTTTCTAAGTAATGTTGAACAGCCTCCAGGAAACTTTTACTTGACATATGTCAGCGAGCTTGATGTACTTAAGGTAATAAGATCATTAAAACCCTCTAAACAGTGAAGATGTGTATGGTTTTAGTAACAAAGTTATCAAACTTATTGCTGATGCTATTGTTAAGCCATTAACATTTTTGAATCAATCTTTCATTTTCACCTGTTCTAAATTTCCAGATTGCTTAAAAAAGTCTAGGAGTATACTCTCTTTTTAAGAAAGGTAATAAATCATGTATTGACAACTATAGAACAATATGTATTGTATCTGTGTTTTTCAAAAATAATGGAGTCATGCGTTAAGAACCAACTGTTAGAATTCTTTGATCTATATAACATTTTAAGTAATAGCCCAATTTGGCTTTCGTCCTGGTCGATCTACAACTAAAGCTCTAAATGAAGTTGTAACTAATGTCATAAATAGCTTTGAGAACTGTGAATATGTTAATATGACTCTTGTGGATCTCAGTAAGGCCTTTGATAGTATATCACATGAAACTCTACTGAGTAAACTGAAATACTATGGTATTGATGATAAACCGTTGCACTTCCTTAAAACTTATCTTTGTGGCAGATTACACAAAGTCTCAGTGGCCGGTTCAGAATCCTCATTTTCAGGAGGTCCTTGCTGGGGTTCCACAGGGGTCAGTTTTGGGCCCACTCTTGTTTATTATGTATATAAATGATCTGCCAACCAATATTCCATGTAAGACTATTCTATATATGCAGATGACACTTCTTTTTTAGTTACTGGCAAAGTTTTCCAAGAAAGTGGGAAGCACAAAGTGACCGAGTGGAGGAAATTGCAAAACTCGTGGGTTTGATGTCAACCATCTTAAAGTCAATGGGATAAAACTGAAACAATTTGTTTCACATTAAAAAAGTTGCACATAGCAGAGAGCTGTATTAAGCCAGTGAAATTACTTGGAGTAACATTAGATCAAAAACTATCATGGGAAGCTCAAACTAACTCAGTAATTTCTAAACTATCTAAGGCTTGTTTTCTGTTACGTAAATTACAAAACTGTGTTGGTAGAAATATGTTGCTCTCTTCTTATTTCAGTGACTTTCACTCACACTTACTTTATGCCTCAATGCTCTGGGGTAACAGTAGGGGTGCCAGTCAAGTTTTTGCGTGGCAAAGAAAGGCAGTAAGAATTTTAGCCAATTTGGGTTATCAAGATGATTGTAAACAATGCTTTATTGACTACAATATAATGACTGTTCCTGGCATTTTCATCATATTTCAAAATGTAATATATGTAAAGGAGAATTTTGAAGACTTTATCTGCTTTGATGAAATTCATGATTATGACACTAGGGGAGCTCGGGATATTGTTGCACCTTCCTCTAGACTTAGGAAAACCATTAGTTAGCCATAAATATATTTACAAATTAAATGTTTTAACAAATTACCCTCAAACGTTTAGAAGCTTAGAACTACAACCATTTGCAGCTAAACTGTCGAACTGGCTTATAAGTAAGGCATTCTATTCCCTTGAAGAATTTTTTTGCTATGAATTGTTACCTTCCTTAGGCCTGGAATGGAGTTGTTGATTAGTTGTAATTTAATTCATTGTTTCAACTATTTATTTTGTTATGTATTTACTAATACTACAGTTACATTTTTTAAATTGACAAATACACTGTACAAATTAGTTCAATATATTATATCAGTTAATGACATTCAAATAAACTGAGTAGCCTTATAACATTTTTATTTATTATATTAGTTATATTGACGTTGTCTATAGCAATTGTAAATATTGACAAATGACAATAAAGATATTCTGATTCTGATTCAGATTCTGAATAAATGTATCCAGAGCAGTGGTAATAACTGTTTTCGCTGGACGCCTTATGTTAACAATATGCCATGGCCACAAACATAACAATACTTGTCCTTTGGTATTATCATATGAGATAGTTCAAAATAAGCACCTACATGTTAAGTAACCATATATTTTAATGGAAAGACACTATAATAGAAGAGGTTGGTTTAGTTTATTATGGGATCATTCCACATCAAATTAGCCAGAAAATTTTGGATTTGTCACAATCTCAGATTTTTATGAAACTTTAAATTTTAATCCTTCCATACAGATAAGGAATTTTCCTGCCTCAACTCATTTTTGTTTTATAGGCAGTTCCAGTTTGGCCAAAATGGGCGTTTTTAAATACTCAAAGAACTCCGGACAAGCTTGTACTTTCATTAAAAAATTTGTATCTTCATGATTTATAGTGTAAATGTAATGAAAATTCACAATATTATTAAGGAAACTGTACTAATTTCAGAAAAAAATATAAACCCTACCTATCTTTATGTGGCTTTAAAAAAATACTTTTTAAAATTCTTTAAGTGTTTTTAGGGACGGAAAAGGTGTTTTACTAAAATCGCAATATCTTAAAAAAGGCATCTGTAATAATCAATTTTTTTAAATTCATATCTACAAAAAGCTTTGAATCACACACAAAAATAAAACTCATTGCATTCAGTGTGCTTTACCATTTTTTTTAAATAAAAAAAAACCTTTATCACACATTTGTTTTATGTTTGGAAGGTTTACCAAAACTGAAGTCTAACAAAACAATTAGCCCAACAACTTTAATTATTTAATATTAAAAAGTTAAGCACAACACTAAAAAAATATTTTAGAGATGCAGCCATTTTAATATAGCCTAATATATTACTCATAGTAAAAACAATAATCTTAAATTATTATTAGTAACTAGGCCTAGTGCCTTTTGTTACTCCAAAACAATGTAAATGAATGTTAGGGTTTGACTTAATTTAAATTTTTTATCAACTATATCAAATCAAATTTTGACAACAAAAATCTAACTTATTGATCATTTATAACATGGTGGTAAGCTTGCAGTGAATGCTTAAGTACCAGCTAAATAATGTACCTACTATTCCTCATCCATACACCATAGTAATATTTTTATAACAACTTTTTAACTCTTTTTAGGGGTAGGGTACGATAAGCGGACCCGGTTTTTTGTATCGAAAAATGTAATCATCGATATCTAATATTCGCATATCAAATCCTAGACTATCAATCGATATAAAAGTATCTATAGTCCTCAATAACAATAATATGTTTTAAATTAAAATATGGGTTTAATATTTACAGTGATGAAACAAATTATTATAAGCAAAATTAGGAAAACTGAAGATGACCATATTTGCTCCTCACACAGTTACAGTTGTTTCTTTCCCACAAATTTCACATAATGGATTTTTCGGTACGAGTCCAACATGTTGAAGCCGCGTAAAACATGTCTTATCATCTTTCAAAGCAATGTCATGTAGTTTTCTAAAATTGACTGCCATTTTTAATAATCAAATGTTACTTATATGTAAAATTGAAATATTACCTTACGTGTATTATTTAAAAGTGTTTACAGCTGTCGATTTAGTTTATTTTTAAAGTTATTTGTTCAAAATAATTAATCAGTATCTATCGATTGATTATATCGGTGGTTATGATTAAGTAATATCGTTTGCCAATTTCGATATAAAAATCTGGGTCCGCTTATCATACCCTAACCCTTTTTTAGTACGGACAATGTATTTGCAAATTTAATTTTAACAATATTTATCAAAATTCAATTTAACAATATTTCACTGCATTTTGACTAATATTTAAACAGATTGAAATATTGAAAAGCTGTTTCTACTTACTCATTATTATAGGTACTATTAAAAAACACAATTTAAAATTGTCACCTGACTCTGTTTGTATTTTAAATATTAATCTAAAGTAGAGAAATAAAGATAAGAGACCAAAATTCAAAACTGGCCAGACTAAAAATAACTTTTTTATGGCCACATCCTACAAATCAACTGATAACTATGTCATTATTAAGATAATTATTTGTTCCATTTTTATGGACATATTCTACATGTACACTTAAATGAAAGGTATAATAATTGTAAACATAAAGAATTAAAATATAATCCTGTGTCTCGTTTTTGAAATATTAAAAAAATTATAAAAATTAAAACTTTAGGCCTAAGTTTCTCATGGTTTCAAAGCATAATAGAATATACTTTTGTTTCGTGCAAATTTTGCAATTTTATTGCTGATA